>NW_020653945.1:16762480-16814840 GCF_003589595.1 Hyposmocoma kahamanoa
TGTACCATGCATGTGTACAGGTGTACCATGATAAACAATTTACTAATATTTTATCTGGCAAAACAATCTGAACGTTTACAGCCAACACTGTACAACCTTGTATAGTAGTAAAACAGTTGCAAAACAAAATAATCCTGATATACAGAAATCCAGATAAATACTTGCAAATTAACTAATTAATAGCAAGTAACAAGAGTTACAAATGTTTATTCAATTTAATAAATCACGCAGATCAACAGCAGTAATACACATTACTTTACTGAAAAAAAAAATGATAAAAAAGTATGATAAGATGATCATACTTTTTGGCGAAACCAATTTGAAACTCTCCTTCGGAATAATTTGGAGCACAACTGTATATGAAAAACATGTGTTCCAAGGTTTGTTCAATCCTGTAAAACAGCATGCATCAATGCGCATCACAGATTGAGGACTTGTCACAGATAACACCCACTTTGGGCAGCAGATGCCCTTAGACAGTGTCTATCAAAATTCTTTTCAAAAACTAGTTCCTGACTACTTTTTGAAAACTCAATCCTGAATTACTATTGTATTTTGGAATGTATTTAAAATTGTTATACAAAAATTATAAAAAATTATACATTAAGCCATGTTGATACCTACAGTGGTAATCACATGATGGCATGTCACAGCAACATGCAACTCGTCTTTAGGACTTTATTGGCTTTTGTGGGGTCATTGCATCATCCATCGCACACGGCTGTATCTGAATGTAGACATACAACAGCTGTATGTGATGGGAGTTTATTCAACAAGTCGTAATGATCCCACTCTGTGTGAAACTCCTATATTACTGGAATGAATAACTAAACATAATTTACAATTCAAGCTTGCGTTCACAAGAACCACAATAATGATAAACTAAAGATACACCATTAATTAAATATAGTTTCAGACAAGGAATTGTAAAATTAAAATCATTATAGATGCACCCAATATAACTAGATTTCTAATCTATCAGAGGATACAAGTATTAAAATCAGCAAATACAGACTTGAAAATATTAATTATAGAAGTAGCATTCAAATTAAAGAGTAGTTTTATGCTACCACACTATTCCTTGTATAAAAGCACAAAAATTGTTCATAATTATGTCTATACTAAGTACTAGACAGTTTTTGGCAAAAGTTTTTGAGATTGTCTACTCCACATCTGGAAGGTCTTCATCTTCTGCAGAACTAGTGTCATCCTTTTCGTTTTCGTCGCCAAAATCACCCATCTTGCTGGAGAACATGTCACTCATGTCTTCAAACTCATCGATCCCTTCAAACCTGTCACCTTCATCATCTTCATCCTGCCAGCGGTTAAAGTCAACTTTCAGCCAATGATGTTTCTTCTTGTCGCTAGTAAGCGTCGGCCAGAACCCTTCGCCAGTTTTTACCTTAGCTAGCACCACCTCTATATACCTACCTTTATTAACCTGTGTACTTTTCACGGGATCTATTTCGGCATATAGAGGTATATGCACTTCGTGTAACTTTTTATCCGGCGCACAAACTCCCTTGAATGTGACCGAATTACTTTCAATTTTTATATCCGGCTTTTCACATTCTACGTTAAATGTGAGAAAAACACGAGCACTTCTCTGTGCCCATGACACTGAAGGTGGTATGGCTACAATATCAGAGCTCATCTTGAGGTATCTGAAATTAAATTACAAAATTTTAGTAATTATGCATTTCGAACACAATTTGAAAAGTTTTTTGTACAAGAAACTTACAAAATTCACTGATTTTTTTTGCAGCACCGAATGACAATTTCGAAATCAAGCTTTTTTTACTGTTTAAAAAAGACTGTCCTTTCGTTTTCACCGTATCGCTCGCCTCGCTATCGTACTCGCTATAGTTTTTTGACGATTTGAGTCAATTTGACATTTTTGTTTTTAAGTTTATATTTTTTTAGTCATAGACAAATGAACGAATGAAACCTAGCCGATGAATGAGTAGCGTTTCTGTAAATTTTACACACGAATCCTAATTCGCTTGTCCAAATGCGGTTATGCATAATTGCGCATTACTAACTAAGAGTGCAGTAACTAAGTCAAACCTGTTTTCAAGAAAAACGTGGTTAAAGAAAATATTTTAAAATTTACTTTAGCTTCAAAACTACGCAAGTTACACCGACATGGCATATATCAATAGACAGGTAAAAGAAAGAAAAATTGTAAGGTGACATATTTATATGACATATTGACATATATATATATATGTTAAGGCTATGTTTGATAATATTTCAAAAGTATACTTATGTTTAGTGACTGCTCTAGTAACACAATTGATCCTCCTAACCATAACGGCAGTAAGTATCTTAGATACTGCACTTATTATTAGATAAATATCGTACTGCTAATTAATCTAGAAACTACATATTCAAAAACAAATTAATAATATGTATATATATGTATATATATATATATATATATATATATATATATAAAAAAAATACACTTCATATTGATGCTATTTTCTAATGTTTTATACAGTCGAAACTCACAATTTGTTAGTATTTTCTTACTAAACATCGACGTAAAGTGGCAGCATGCTGCATTGCTTGAGGTTTTTGAGAGTATCGGTGGCCTAATTCCCTCCCTTCACTTTTTTCTTTCCTCTTTTCTCGCTTCCTTCCCTTCTGTAGTGTTAGCACCGACTGAGTAATACCACTGGTATTACAAGCGTACATTATAGGCTACGGTAAGAGTTCGAGTCCCACTTTTTATTATATACACAACTGCTTATTCAAGGAATAAATGATTTCTATTTCTATTTCCCAAGTTGGACAAAGTGTTAATTGGATTGGGAATATAAAGAGATATTATAGAATTGATATAATTTTGTACATTTATAAAATTAGAATAAAACAAAGAAAATCCCTGTATTATTTACTTGTTCAAATCCCAGATATATGAACCCTTAATCACATTTCGATTGACAATAAACAATATTAAAAAAATCAAACCTTGGCTTTTACTGAAGTTAGTTAAAGTTCAGTCTCCTTATTACAATTACTTAGTCGAGGAACTATAATTTGAGATCACGTTTCTTTATGAAAGAACTATATTATTATTATTATTATTAATGCTATGACAAATGCTATAACATTCAGTCTTCTCTGATTAATTATTTTACTTGAGATTAACTTTATATTACACATTACGCACTGGAAGCGTAATACGACGATGACTCACAGATACATTTATCGATTTGACATGTAATAAAAAACAGTTTGCAGTCATTATACTGTATTTAAAACACATATTGTTATTATATTAATGGGATTTGTCATCATAAGACCCATCGTCATCTTCATTATACATAAGTTGATTTTGCGTCTGATGCTTCCGGCAGCAGAAATTCCTAAGTGTCCCTGGAGAAAAATTTACTTCTGTGGCATTTGCATTGTACTGCTCAAAACAGGATCAGAATTTAACAAAAGTCTGGGTAATGCGGGACATTTTTAATTAAAAAATTATCAAGAATAACTAAGTTTTAAAGTTACACACAAAATCATAAGTTAACTAAGCTTAACTGATAAACAGAACCGTGTGTAAATATAGTGATTACAAAAAAAACGTTATTTTTTATTGTGGAATGTATACGGTAAGAAGTATCACTTTATCAAGTGCAATCCGGCAAATATAATTTTAAATTAAAGTATTACGTACCTTTCTCTACAATATGTAAAATATAAACAAAATAAGTGCAACAACTATTAGATAGTGCGTTTATTGCTAGAATTCCAACGCCATTGACTCAAATTTGACCCAAAAATATAGTAAATGTTACTGCACTTTGAATTAGCAAATGTTATGTATTGTACTAAGTTACTGCAGTTTCACTTCCTGTATTACAGGGTTCCCATGAAAATTTTGATACGTGAGTTAGAGCCAAATATAGATCTTGTTTTGGTGTTAACGATTATATATTTAACTCAATTTAGCATCAAACGTCAAAAATGCTAGTTACTGTACTTTCCATTAGGACGGCAGATTTACACCAAGTCGTCAGGTGACTTTCGCTTGTCCGTCGAAGGCGGCAAGCAAACCGCTGTAAATAGTAAGTCATCAGACGACGGTACTTAGCAGCCGAAGTCGGCCGAAGCGATGAGTGAATCGCCTTCGGCAAGGCGAAATAGTCTACCGAATGCGGAACACTATTACTGCCGAAGGTAGACGACCCGGTTTATATGCGCCATTAGTTCTGGTGGTGGTTTTCCACCGGCGCGGCGAGACGAGACGAGAATTGAAATCTAGCCGGCCTATTTCCACTAAAAATTGCCATTAACAGCCGTCACAAGCTGACGTTTTTAGTCTTCGCGAGCTCGCGCAAGATCGTGTGGGCACTCACAAACTCGTGGAGAAATCGTGATTCCATTGCAGAGTATAATACTCAATGTAGGCCTAGAATACGGTTCAATAGTACATTACAAATATTTCAATTCTAGCCTCGCTCATCCTCGTCAATAACCGAAAACGGATTTAACGGAACGGAGAGAACTGAAATTCTATCATACAAATTTGAATCTTCGTTTTGCCTCGTGCGACGCACGGTGGAAAACCACCATCATGAAGCATAACCAAGTGAAAGCTCTATTATAGCGGTGCCGCAGCCGCACACAGATTCTGAACAATTTCAACTTCTGAAAAGCAAGATTCTGAAAGTTGCAACAACAAATATTTACTTTCCAAATAAAGCCATAATAATATATCGTGTCTGTTATTTATCTTCATGCCAGAAGTCACATTTGTTTTCGACAAATTTGTTCAAATGTATTATATAGACAAATTCGAAAGTGTTTATCGATATTTCGAATTTCGATATCATAACCCTGAACTTCGTGCAATTAGTTGACATACCAGTGCAGTGTTCTGATTTGGCAGTATGGTTAGAAGCCTTAGCCTGTCCCGGAGGACGAAAAATTGTACTACTACTGACATACCAGTGACAGTTGATTTTTTTCAGTCAAATTCAATCAGCAGGGAAAAATGGCGGCCTTTCTTCCTCGTACTTTAGGTCTTACCGAGGCAATAATTCGGACAAGTGGAACAAAGGTAAATGTAATTACTAATTTATGCGACTCGTGAAGCGTAAGGTATACCTAGGATGAATGATTACAATGTTACTTTCAACTTTAGGTCAAATTTTGTTTAAACATTTATCAGCTTATGATAATCAAAAATTGATGTATTACAATTTTAAACTCACCTTTGGCATCTATTAATCTATTTAGAAAATATATAAAAAGCCTTGGCCGCCATTTATACTTGTATTTATAAATTTGACCTTGCGTTTTTCGTATGTATTGTGCCTTACGTCATCGATTTTATACATTGTTTCCTACATTTTCCGTCTATTATTTCTTATTTAATCAATTAACACTATTAGTTAATCAATGATAATCGAATTCTTATTTGTGACATATTTTGTAAATACTACCACATACATAACCATACTTCCAGCGCCCTAAAACATTAAGTTTAGAAAATAATTAATGATTACAATTACTATCATATTACAATGCCATCACATTATCCATTATTATTAATTTATCTAGGAACACGAGTCAATGATGTTCCTAATGTGTTATAAAGGAGGAAAATCAACTCACTGTATGTAAAAGCATCCTTATCTCATCATCGCTTAGGAGTACATTATAGATAAATGAAAAAGGTAAACTTACCAGAAACATGTTGAAAATGTGGTTTATTCCCAGTTGTCCTAAAGAAAGATGAGCATGTATGAAAGCAATTGATGCTTTGATGCTTTATGTCTAGGTTGTAGGAAATAGAAGTTTGTGGTTTCTGCTCAGCTCCAGTGCAAAAAAACAAGAATTGTTAATGTGTAGCTTGATGTGCTGCTGTCTGTAAAACATTATTAAGCACTAATTGCTCAAAATATAAATATTTCTGAACTATTAATTAAACAGTATAAGCTATGAGTTGTTAGTTTTCTCTGTATCATGTTAATTTGCTGTAACTGAAAACTATGTAGGTATCAACTGTAAAAGGTTTTTGAAACTTTAAACTATATCAAAACTATCCATATTACTGATTTACTTAAATTTTCAAATTTACTCAACTATACTCATGGATGTATTTTGAAGGATCTTAAAAAAGGCTGAATTATGATAACATTCATTTGAACACATACTAGATTTACACACATAAGATAGCTTAATTGAAATCAAAAGACTACTGAAGTTATTAATTTTTCAAATTAAATGTTAAATTGCAATAAAAAATAATTGAACATTTTTTTGGCATAGTGTATTATGAAGATATTCTCAAAAGTGTACTTCCTCACAGCTTTTAGCAGTCACAACATCAAACAACTTGCCCAGGAAACAGCAAGTCCGCCACCTGAATGTGCATGAGTATATCAGCTACACTCTCCTGCGTGATGCCGGCATCCCAGTACCAAAGTTCCATGTGGCTAAGACAAAGGAAGAGGTTGTCCAATTTGCCAAAGAACTTAACACCAAGGACATTGTGCTCAAGGCTCAGGTATGAACTCCATACTATTTTTATCTCTTGCTTAAACATTTGTAAACATTTTTACCTCAAAACAAATTGGTTAGTTACTTATTTAAATATTTTACTTAATATTATAATATAAACTATTCCATTGAATGAAATATAATAATTATAAAAACTAACAATTTCTCTTCTTTGACACTATTATGAAATAGTTATGATGGTGTTGAAGAAGAGAAGTTAAATGTATACTTACCTGTCCTACATGCAGTCTTAAGTTAAGGAATGGAATTTGCTAGTAAGATATTTGTGTTAAGTTCAATTTGATTTTTTATGCAGTAGTGTAGTGACAAGCTGTTGTATCAATATTAGTTGTGAAAGTGTGAATTCTATAAATATTGTATTATTTAAAATTGATCTTTAATGAAACAGGAATTTAGTACAATTAATTAACAGAATTGTATGTCGTTAAGTTTTTGTTTCTTTGTGTATGTAGTGTTCATAATTTTATTGTGTTAAAGTATTAAATTGACATGAATTTGATAGGTACTTGCTGGAGGTCGCGGCAGAGGTTTCTTCAAGAGTGGCCTGAAGGGTGGAGTCCGTATGGTCGACACGTAAGTAAATATGTCATTAAGATATTTCATGAAATAATGTAACCCTTATGTTACTAACTATAAATCCTCATATCATTCTGAATTATAATAAATGATTATTACAAATGATATTTGAGGAATTCTCCGAGTGACGCAGACGGAGTGCATTGTGCAGTTTCCACATACAAGTTGCCAATAAACTCTCCTTATGTTAAGAAACTTTTTCTAGAAGAATAAACAAAACGCACATATCAAATGTGACTATCAGCGCAAAAGTGATGTAACTCATTTTTTTTTCTAAATTTTAATCATGAAATATTTTTTATACATGAAAAAAGGCATCCAAATATATAACGATTGTGTACTTTAGTATCATTTAAATTAATATTGTAGAAAAAAGTGTGGGTCACACCACTTGCATTGAAAGTCTTAAATTATGTTCATATGTAACTTGAGTTAGAACAAAATTGTTACAAAAAAAACTACAAAAAGTTACTACAAATTTATTTAATTTGAAGTAGAATAAGCTTTTTGACTCTTGTAGACGGCTTCACACGATACCCCTGAATAATAATAATAATAAGCCTCATCTTGGCTGTTATAGACTCAACACTGAAAACCATAACTTACACCACCAAAGTCATGAGAGAAATAAATGTAGGCCCTAGAAATATTTCTCCCGGCCCTGGAAACGGACCCGGAACCACTGCATGGCATACCAGCATGGTAACCGTTTGTCCACAGAGGTGATTAATTTATGGTATACAGGGTGTAAATTTGAGACGGGGCAGCAAGGCCAGCTACCTTAATCGTTGTAGTTACAGGGAAGCGATTCTAGAAGACTATCCATGAATTTTGAAGATGTTTTGATTGACATTCACAGATTTTGAAAAAATGGTACAGTCAGCAAGATAAAAGGCAATTTTTTCAAAACTTTTTTTTAATGCCATTCAATCCAGTCTCTGGTAAGGAATAATAGTCTCTATGGAACCAACTGAGGTAAGAGTAGTCGAAATGTCAGAAATCGCAAAAAACTTTTTACCATACATTTTAAATTAAAACTTCGATCCGGTCGATCGAAGGAATTTTTTCTGAGTGTTCGATCTTTGTATTAATAATTATAACAAACTAGTGGAGTAATTTCACAAAAAAAAAATTTAATATCAATTCAATAAAAATTTAATTAAAGCTTTTTGTTAGAAAAAAAAACAGGCCTCTACAAATAAGAATTAAGTAAAACCTAATTATAATCATATCATTATTTTTTAAATTTGGAACAGCTTTGTTTTGTTGTGTTAATAGCGAATTGTCACTTTTAATCTTAGAAGATGGAAAAAATAAAAGAAAGGAGCTGCCCTAACTACGGAATGAAAGTGCATACCTAAACAAAAATGGAACAAACAAATGGCTGATTTCTTTAGTATCGTACCATAATCTATCGATAAGTCATTATAAAAAAGCAAACATTTAATTAAAGTAGATCAATATTCCATTTGGGAACATTTTATGTTGTATGGGAATATCCGGGAATGTCACATGAAATTTTGAATTTATTGTTTTGCGTTTACAAATACTCAAATATTGCGAAAAGTGAATTTGCACAGAAAAAAAAAATATTTGTAATTTGAGAGTATATAAAAAAGAGAAAACTTTGAAATATAAATCCTATACATTTCCAACCTCAAGATTCATTTTTCACAAAGAAATTTTTAAACAGATTCCAAATAGTGTACGATTTTTTGTATTTATGCATTGGTATAAAATTAATACCAGTGACTGATTTTAAGTGAATCCTTAATACTTCCATTTAATTTTGGAAATAAATGAAAGTAGTAATATTATCGATAATAATATTATCATCAAAGTTTTACTTACTTAAAACATGGTACAACAGGAGATGTAACAAGAGACAGTGTTAGTGTAAACATGTTTCGCATATATTAAATAGCATGCAAATGTCTGATTATACAATGTCAATTGACTACTATTGGTCGAGCGCCTTTGATTTGTGCAGAAAAATCGACACTTCTCCGAAGTGAGACAAGTAGTCACGGGCGACTGCGAGTTTTGACAAGTCACGTCAAACGAGCTCTATACACGTTAGCGCTCGCCTTCACTCGGTCAGCTAGGCGAGTGATACCGAACGATGGCAAGGCAAGGCAAGGCAAATAGGCTGTCTATACGTTGGTATTGGCCTTCACCCGGCAACGTTAGACCAATATGGTCTTTGTATTGCTTGGTACATAAAATAAGAATTTTTAGTAGTTAGAGTTGTCAGTGGGAAAAAATCGGAAACGAGTGGATAATTTTGTTTTTAGGAACTGAGAATACCTAGTAAATGAGTCTTGTTTAATCTAAATTGAATATAAAAATATTTACCAATAAACCTAATGATGGAGTTGCATTATCATGTAATCTAGTTACGTTCAAAGTTATGTTAAAATTTGACTCTTCAAAATGAAGCGAATAAATGGAGATGGTCTTTGATTCAATGTTTATATTCGGCGGTATGATTTCCAACCACTCTTTTTCCTTTTTTGATTTGTAGGTAAACCTGAAATAATAAAAATAATAATAATAAAATAAATAAAACCTCGTAGTAAATTATTTTAATAGCAGAATATCGATAATATGTACGCTTCCAAGAACAACACTATCTCAAAATAATCGTTAACAACAATCATCAAAATATACAAACAAACAGGCAATCTGAAGAAACCAAAGCGTTTGGCAAGATTTATGAGTAAACTACTTAAATATGTCTAATCACATGAGATATTTGGGCTTTCGTGTGATTTATAGACAGAAAATTAACACGTGCCTGTACACTGTAATGCTGCAGCGAGGAATTTTTATTAATACTTAATTGTTCTCAGTGTCAATATTTTTGTCCATTTTATTACAATACATGCGAATAATTCAATAAAACACTTGGAAAAACATTCGTTTTGACATTTGATGTACTTCTCTTTGACAACCGTATCATGTACCTCATGTACTGCGAAATGGACACAGTTGGCATTTAAGATGACGTTAGGTATTGTCGATTCCCGTGTTTGACACAGACCAATGTAATGCTATCTCTTTTAGCTTTTAATACGATTTTTAATCAAAATGTTCTCAAATGTAGAACGCTTAGACTTATTGGAAGGTACAAACTGTACAGCTGCTTTGGAGTGGTATAGGGTCAAATATCCTTTACGAAGAGTGCCCACCAGACGGGTTATAATAAATATTTTAAGGAATCTTGAAGAATGTGGCTCCTTTAGCAAAATATTGGTACGGGAACCTCGTGTTCTCGATGAAAATATGGAGATTGCGGTTTTGTCACTCGTAGAAGCTTTTCCTGACATATCTTCAAGAGAAGTGGCCGTCAAAGTGGGTATTTTGCACACGCAAGTATGGAAAGTATGGAAGAAATACGGACACAAATGTTATCGTCGGGGTCGAATAGTACAAGCATTACATGTCGGAGATAATATTCGTAGAACTTATTTTTGCAGATTGCTTAGCGGAAAAATAAGCCGAGATAATTTTTTAAATTACATTCTATGGTCTGACGAAACAAATTTTTCAAACAATGGTATGTACAACAGGCGAAATCATCATTATTGGTCAAGAGAAAATGCGCTGAGATTTACCGAAAGCTATAATCAGATTCGTTTCTCTTTTAATTGCTGGTGCGGTCTTATGTCAAATAGAATCGTAATGGTGGAAGTTACCCTGAATTCAGACACTTACAGTGACACAATTTTAGAAAACCTTCAAAATCGTTTGGACGAATTGCCGCTTTCGCTTTTGAGAAAAGTGTATTTTCAACAAGATGGCGCTCCGCCACACAATAGCCGCCGAACGCGTTTAAATTGAAACCAGCTATTTGGAAACAAATGGATTGGAACACATGGTCCTATCAAATGGCCACTTTGCAGTCGTGATCTGACGCCCCTTGATTTTTTTCTTTGGGACTATGTAAAAAATAAAATTTATAAAAAAAAATACAACAGTGTTCAAGATTTGAAAGACACAATTGCTGAGATTTTCAATGGAATCAATCCGAGTAAAATTTCAGCCGCTACTTGCTCTTTGCCGAAGATAGCGAATCGACGCATCGGCCAAGGCGGCAAGCACTTACCTACTATCATAAATTTTTTAAGTTATTTTGCTTTTTGTTATTGTTTTTATTTTGAAATACATAATACGTTGTCAATTTGTTAGTTTCCTTAACTACCTAAAATAACTGATTACTAAATAGGTCCCTACAAAATGTATGGTAAAAAGTTTTTTGCTATTTCTGACATTTGGAGTACTCTTACCTCAGTTGATCCCATAAAGACTATTAATCCTTACCAGAGAGCGTATTGAATGGCATTAAAAAAAAGTTTTGTAAAAATTGCCTATTATCTTGCTGATTGTACCATTTTTTCAAAATCTGTGAATGTCAATCAAAATATCTTCAAAATTCATGGATAGTCTAGTCTAGTCTAGTCTAGTCTAGTTCTAGAACCGTTTTCCTGCAGCTGGCAGCAATATTGCTTATTTGGTAGTAATTGTTTCGGACGGAAGTCCGACGGAGATCGAGAGTAGACCCCCTGATACGAATCGGACGTAGCGCGCAAACGCTCTTAGTCCATGACATATCATGCTAAGACCTTAAATACACAAGAATTGTAATGTTATATTTAATCATTTGGAGCAAAGTCCACGTACAAATCTCGTCAGAAGGGTAGATTTGTACGTGGACTTTGCTCCAAATGACTTATTTTTTATTTAGTGCAGTTTTTTTAGTGCAATAGTTTTTATTTAGTGCAAGCCGTAAGGATACCTCAGTGGCCTTACGGCTTGCACTGTGCGCGTTGGATGAGTAAAGCTCCGATTTGATTCCCGGTATGACCATTTTTGGAAATAAATTGATTCTGGTCTGGGCGTGCCGGGTAGTGCGCCAGAGTGAAATCTGCTGCCCTGGTACCCACAGTACAAGGAATTTCTCTCTGGCACACTGTAGTTATTATAATTTCTGACCTATTAGAAGATAAATGAGGTGAATGCGCGAGTTTCGACTTTAGCGTATACTTAAGACAGTTTACGTGACAAGATAATGTAAACTTATGTCTTATAATTCTTCGTAAACATTGTTGTTAAAATGACTAATACAAATATTTGATTTAATAGTCACTTTTCGTAACTGACCACGAAAAAAAGTATTATTCACATTCCAAGGATGTCTCTTTAACCACGACTTGACTGAATAATAAAAATAATAATCATTTATTTTTAGTCTTAAGTACATTCCAGAGCACATCATTTGGACTTTAGATCGTTCTTATTGCAAGCGGCATAGAATAAAATTTAAACTTTTAGTGTCAAGCTTGACGTGCTCTTGACCCTGTACTTATCGTACACGACATAGAGTTGGATTTAAGTCTTAAGTGTAAAGCTTGACGTGTTCTTGACCCTGTACGAAATTAAAGTCCATGAATTTGGATTAAAAATAGAACAATTCACTTATTTCTTACTAACATTGTCTACTTTTGTATGGCATATTAACTATTTCAATTGAAAATACTCATAGCCCGGAGGTGGCGGGCGAGCTAGCCAGCAAAATGTTGAAGCAGCTGCTGGTGACGAAGCAAACAGGTGCTGCGGGCCGCATCTGCAATATGGTCATGGTCACTGAACGCAAGTTTCCGCGCCGCGAGTTCTATGTTGCCGTCATGATGGAGCGCAGTTTTAACGTAAGTTGTTTTTTGAGTATTTCACCCCTTTTGCTAACCAGCGTTAATTTCGGGGATTTCTATAAGCGCGTTATATTTGACACGACAGACGGACGGAAGACGTTGGCTCTCTGTGCGTGTTCTACCGTCTTTATAGTGGGGAATGGTCTGAGTATTTTTTGGACCTGGTACCACCGTCTCGTTTGCACCAACGCACCTCCCGCCAATGGAGTATAGTGCATTCCCACATCTTAGATGCCTGGCATTGTAAGCCCACGAGGGCATCTCGTTCGTTCCTTCTTCGAACCTGCAAGATGTGGAATGATCTTCCTCCTGAAGTATTTCCTTTGCGCTATGACATGGGGTTCTTCAAAAAGCGTATTTACAGGGCTTTCAAAGGCTGGCAACGCATAGGCAGCTCATCTGATGTTGCGTCAAATATCCATGGGCGACGATGACCACCTCCCATCAAGTGGCTCGTATGCTCGTTTACCTTCTCCTTTACATTAAAAAAAATTGTACTGGTATGGACGCTAGATATGAGATTCCCAGTTCGACTCCCGGTATGAATAAGTCTTACTAGTACAACCGGAGATAATTTTGTTACTCTTTTGCTTATAGTATAGAGAACATCCCAACTTGAAACCAGGTTATTTGTATTATTGTGTAAAATATAACCAAAGTTAATGTAATAATTTTAAAGCGATTAAATAGACTGTTAGGGAACGACGTACTCCTAGAAAATACAAAAGAAGCATTTCCATCGTGGCAGACATTACGCTCATCTTGTTTTTACGATGAGGTGATTCTGCATTGTTCTGTTATTACACAATCACATTTCGATCTGATGATAACGAAACCGTAGAAAATTTGTCTAATATTCTTGCACTTTAGTAGAACTCTGTTCTGTATAAATGAATACCTCAAATACATGGATATTTGAAAAGGTCCTAAACCATATTGCACACAATATAAGAAACAAAAAGAAAGGGTATCTGTAAATAATAATGTTGGTAGGGCGCTTCCAGTCCGTTGTCGCTATTGCAAACATTCATTAACACAATGATGTTTTTTTACTTTTTTTACCTGGAACTGTCAGACGTATCGTCATCTTTAGTCGCATAATAGGTTAGACTATCGTCTTTTTTTTTGTTGCCAACTCATTGGCCGGTGAAAGAGACGACAGCAGCAAAGTGCGCATGTTGGAGGAGGATGGAGGATACAAAGGAAGGAAGTCCTCGCAAGTGCTAAGATCTACCCTATACTATTTTTGATAAATGTCCAATACAAAGAAAAGAAAATATGAAATCCAACAAACAGTTTTGTGATTTTGAAAAACACATCACATTTCACATTAATTGGGGACGTTATTTGACTCCTTTAGTCAACTAGTCATCCGACAGTTATGTGATTTTTTTTGACACACATCGTATTCTCACTTAATAAGGTTGCATAAGGCCCAGTGGAACCGTCCATTTGTTTTCCGGTTTCTGGACCATAAACAAAAAGGGTAATTTATATAATGTTTGATTCGTAACAGGGTCCAGTGATTATTGCCTCATCTCAAGGAGGTGTGAGCATTGAAGACGTGGCTGCCGAGACCCCTGAGGCCATCATATACGAACCTATCGACATTGTGACCGGCATTACCGAAGAACAAATCAAACGCGTCGTTACCAAGGTATTTTATTTTTTTGCAACGACCAACAAGACACACACTGAATACATATTTTTTTATTATACATTTCAAATGGAGTGGTGCTAAGGCGTTGTTCAGTCAACGTTTTCCACAACATACAACAGTCAAACACAACTGGTTATTTGTATACATTTTATCACTCTTTAAGTAAACTGTTGTTTATGTACAAGGTTCCACTTATTCTAAACATGCTTCACTTTTCATGTCATCCACAGTCTTATCTTTTTTGAAGACTTAGTAAAACACATTTGCAGGGTTGCCAATTTACATAAAATTTTAAATAGTAATGTAGTTGTTGTTGGCAGTTTTATCGATAGATTGTGAAAGAAGGTAAAATTTTGCCAAAAATGTCAGAACTGTGAATGTTACGACGTTCTAGTGATTACTATTTGCGTCATTGCCTTTTTTGTTCTTATTTTGACACTTGGCCAACCAGTATCGAAATAATTTTTTATTCATATACATTTTAAGAACAGAGGCGGATTTGATTATCTATATTTAATCAAACCAGCTTTAATTATTATTATTATTATATTATCAGTCACACTTTACTAAAAGCCTCAAATTATTGGCTTGTAAAGGAACCCAGTTTTTGCAGATAGAAGAAGACGAAATATGGTCTTAACAGAACCCAGGTAGATACACATTGTATTGCATGAACTTGATTCCGGTCTGTAAAGGTTAACACCAGCCAAAAAGCTGAGAATCGAAAAACATACTTGTTAGCAATAATGATCAACTTATCTACTATGTTAGTTTATACACTCAAATGCTTATAAAATGGCACACATGCCTGAGGTATATTTTTACTTAATATTGGCTTGCAACACCAGCAATGAAATGTCCTAGCATGGACTCTGACAAAACGCATTAATATAGGTCTATTTGTATTTTTTTTTAGATCGGCCTGGAAAATCATATGAACGAAGCAGTGGATATGATAAAAAAAATGTACGCCCTATTCTTAGAGAAGGACGCGCTTCTCATCGAAATTAACCCTTACGCCGAGGACGCCATTACTGGCAAATGTGAGTTAAAACAACGCACAAAGTCGTCAAATATCGTGTTCATCTTGGAAAATTGATATTAGGGCTAGTCGGCTACATTTCAATGCCGGTTAATTAAGTGTAATGTAATAAACTAAATCGATTTTGACTTCTTAAAGTATGTCAATGTCTTCAAATCTTTATTGACACTGCTTTAGGATCATTTTACATTCCCGCAGAACGTAATGGAAGCGAGTGTTTGTAACGAAATTGTACATAGCATGACTTTTTGTCAACTTTGTAACGTATAAAGTTGACATAAAGTTCATTATGATTTATTGATCAAAATTAAAAAAAATGAAACCTATTAACTAGTTATAAACACTTCACGGCGAAGGAGTTCAGATATGTTATAAATAATTTAAAACTGGACTTGTGTCCTATCTTGTTACACAAAAATAACTTAATTACAATAAGAGAACTACAGAAATGCTAAATTGCTTACTTATACTATAACAAACAAACAAATTACAAAGTACAGTTTGTACCTTCACTTTTAAGAAATATTTCTTAACCCGTTCATGGATAGTACTTAAATAAAGACACAAAAATGTAACTATGTTTCTTTGTACCTTAGTGCTTATATTGTTTTAATAGAAATTTTCAATGTAAATCATTGAATTTTTACTTTGTTATTGTACTCTATGGAGAAGCAGTACCGAATAGAAGGCGACTTTTGTCTGACTAGTCAAATTTCAAAAATTCAACCATGGTCACGCTGGAATAAGACACGCGTAGGCTGCAACTGCATAGGAAACATTTGGGGATCGCACTGTGAAACCCGTAGTTGGTTTTGTGAGGTCCATATAGCGAAACGGGGTATTCCATACTACCATATTGTTATTACATTTTACGGTATACGCCGTTGCTATCCATGAACGGATTAAATGCCGGGTTTTATGTTAAATAATTAAAAACGTCCGTGACGGGACGAACAAGTCTTGCGCCGGATGGTAAGCTACACGCCTGTCCATAACAGTTGCAGTGCCACTCAGAGCTTTAAATCGCAAAGATTTGAGGGGCACTGCCACTGCGCCCGTCACCCTGAGACATAAGTTGACAAGTCCCATGTGTCTGTAATTTCACCAGCACCCTTACCCTTCAAAACCGAAACACAATACTGCTTGGCTGCAGAAATAGGTAAGGTGGCGCCCTGGACGAACTCATTCACATGGAGCTCTACTG
Source organism: Hyposmocoma kahamanoa (assembly GCF_003589595.1). Taxonomy (NCBI): domain Eukaryota; kingdom Metazoa; phylum Arthropoda; class Insecta; order Lepidoptera; family Cosmopterigidae; genus Hyposmocoma; species Hyposmocoma kahamanoa. The sequence continues at coordinate 16,779,208 of NW_020653945.1, forward strand.
CTACTAATCTACTACTACTACGGCTGCGTAAGAAGCGTGTGTAAAGGGAGAGGATTAGGGTCTGAATCACTGCTGACGCGCTGCTAAAAGTGGCCGTGTGTAACCGCTCTATGAGTGTTACTTATAATTTCTTCTAACGTGCAGTTGAGTAATCATAATTTGAGTAATGTTTCCGAAGTATGGAACTTGATTAAAATATATTCTTTTCTCAGTCTTCTGTCTGGACGCTAAGTTTCGTTTTGATGACAACGCTGTCTTCAGACAAAAGGAGTTATTCGCCCTTCGCGATATCACACAGGAAGATCCGAAAGAAATTGAAGCAGCCAAATTTGAACTCAACTACATCGCGCTTGATGGTACGTATATTCCATTGTTGTTTAAGATACATTCTTTTCACGCCATTTTCTCAACGGGACAGGCAGAGACCTTTCACTGGCTACGACCTTGACACACATCTTTCGCCTTATTAACATCGTTGTTGTTTTGCAACTAAATAAATAATAATAATGATCCAGATATCCGCTTTAATTACCTGGCCACAAACAATTTGAAAAAAAAAATCTGGGGCACTACCTATGACACCCAGACGAGAACTAAGTTAGAAATCGTTTTTAAAAAAGCCCTAACGGGAATCGATCTTGGCACCTCATCACGTAGTATTTACTAACCGTTGGGCCACCGAGATCGTTAAATTGTAGATTTATAATCTCAGTACAGACTCCTAAAAAAATCGACCTCAAAAGTACGTGGAATTATATATGTAATTACAAAGTTTTATTGAAATCGGTTACCGGAAAGTGCGCAAACCCGGACTCATCCCCTAGTTAGCTACTATACGGGACTTGACACAGGAGATAATAAAAATCGGTTCTCCCTGCTCAAAGTATATTGAGAGTAAAACGCCTTGAATTAGACAATTGCAAAATCAACCATGAAAATTGCTCCTGTCATTACTTCTACAACTCTAATTTTAGAGTCCTTGCCTGGACCCAACGGCCAGAATTGTGGATGATGGAACATTTTCCTCCTGTTTTAACGAAAACTTCTGTAGTTTGACGGTCCGAAGCTCGTAGAAATTATGAAGGAAAAATTGCAATTCAATAAACAAATAAATTAAACTACCAAACAACCACAACAGTTAAATTACCTGGTTCTGCCGGGCATCGAATCCGAGGCCTCATCATCGAGCTCACAGAGCTTAGCTGTTCGGCTACCGAGGTCGACAATACGTAAACTCGCGCGCTGACTCCGCCCACTGATTGTTGCTACGGCAACGGCGTCCATTATTGTCGGGTGTCAATATTATTCACAATTTACCGGAAAACTTTGAGATGTCATAACTTATTTATTTGTTAAGTATTTGAAAAAAAAACCGAACATGTATATTTTATTTCCATTATACGGTATGCTCCTTTAAAATGGTTAGTGTTTTTTTATCACCCTGTATAATATATCGGTATATATAGTACAGCGCGTCTCATGGCTATGCCACGCGGAGGGAAAGTGCTGAAATACATAGGTAGAATTTTACTTAAAGAAGACTTCATTTTAATTTTAAAAACAATTCGATATGTATTCAAAGATATTTAAATAATCGCCTGTCTGAACCGAGAATCGAACCCGCTAAAAGTGAAAAAATAAAGGCAGTCACCCTGCCCCTCGACCCAAGCAAAATGAACCGTATTGTTAAGGGAAAAATTCGACTCTTACAGGCGGGAGTTGCAGTACTTGTTTCATTATACCTTTATTCCCTATTTATCCCTATATCAGTATATTATCCCTACACAGTACTTGCAAGAAAACGTAAACATTCTCGTAACAGTAAGTAACTTGGTAACAGGACGTTCATTATAATCAATAGTCAATGCATCACATGTCTACTGATTGGCAGATGAGAGACAACAATGTACACAGACATGACCTTCGCCCATAGCTACCGACTCAATAGTCTGTTTAATTTTCAATCGAGTTCAATCATATTGTGAGCTGGATATCGTTTATTTATTAACGTGTTGTTTTAAGGTGAAATATTACTTTTACACGAATGCACAGATAGTATACAAGAGTTAAAATTTACTAATAATAATGTGCCACACATATAAGTTACAAGTGCCTCTATCTTAGATTATAAGTGACAGTATTGCTAGCGACCGCGTAAAATGTTTGTATACAAAATGTTGTTTCTTTTTGAGACCGCTAGAGACACTGTATAATTTGCCATACAAAATTGTGAAGTAATTTACGCGGTCGCTAACGACAACTGTCATAGTAAACTCATGGTAGAGGCATTAGTCTCAAACTAGGGAAGTCCCTGTAATATGAGTCAAAGAGCAACGGGATTCACGGGTCGCGCTATCCAGAACACCCGACTAGAGTCAATTTAGAAAAATTCTTTTTCACAAATGATTCCTACCAGGAATCAAACCCAGTCGAACTTGAACTCCGTTGGATCACCGGGGTCGTCAACTATATTTTTATAAAATAGAGAATGCCTTGTGGCATCCGTCATTTATACAGCATTGTAATGATCAATAAAGTTTAAACAAATAAATGTACAGTGTTTTTTAATGGGACAGTATGGGAACATTCGATAGATAGAAGATAAAAGGAAACTGTCTTAGGAAACATTAATTCTTTTCTTATGAAAACTATTTTGACATAGTCAATGTTTTGGTTAAGCGTGGGTTGTCCATAAAAATGAATAAAATTTATCAAAATTTTTTTACTACTGATCGACTCAGTTTCATTTGAGGATCATTTCATTGTATGGGACGAAAAAAATCGGGATAACAGAAGTTGGGCAACTTTAATCAAATATTTTTCATACAAAATCCCGCGCTTTATGTCGCTTTCGCGCAAGTCGTGCCCTATCGTGCTAGCCCAACTGCAATCGTAATGTACTGCGTCTGAAGGCGTGACGCATGCATTATTCCGACGAGGAGGCATAATTAAGCTTTTAAGTTATATAAAATGTTAAAATCTAAGGCAACATCGGATGCATGGTGAACGGCGCGGGTCTGGCGATGGCGACCATGGACATCATCAAGCTTTATGGTGGCGACCCCGCGAACTTCCTCGACGTCGGTGGCGGTGCCACTGCACAAGCCGTTGCGGTGAGTAATTTCTTTCCGTTGTAATAAATTCCGCTGTCGGTGCTCTCCATTTCAGATATACTAAAATAAACCATTAGATTGCCGTCTTAAAGGAAGGCCGCATCAGTTACTTCTGCGCGTTATTTTTTAAAATTTTTTTTAATTGTTCGTCACTAAAAATTATATGTTTTAAGTCAGGTTGTGCCAATAAAGAATTAAATTAAGTATTTAGTTATATATGCGTTAAAAAAATAGATTTAGGCGTGTTATACGGAAGTCCAAGTTGATAAAAATGTAAGTCTAATAACTGTAAGTAAATGTAAGTCATGAAAAAAAATTGTACACAAGCGCAGCTATTTTGCGCGATTTACCTTAACTGGGCTCGCGTAAAAGCAAGTTAATTTACTTTCATTAAAAATTTTATAAAATAATGAAAATTAGTAATGCAATGTACAAAGTTCTACAACAAATTAAAGCCAAAGTACAAAATTATTAACCAATGTCTAGCATCGTTTAAAGATATCGAATGTCACTCTTGTATTGATTAGATATGGTGCATGTAAAAGAGATAAACCTGAATCATTTTCATTGCTCTTAATACAATAGGTATCGCACAGTCAAGTTTGTAACTTAAACGCATAGACAATATGTGATCAGATTATTCAATGTGACACGTCACTTTAGTAAGCGCTATATTTCGACATCTTTGCAACTGCAAACGACCCTAATATCCAACATTACAGTATATTCCAACATATGAATTTCAAATCACAACTTGCCTTTAATGCAGTGTTGTATGAACACAAATAAATTCCTATGAATGCAGTAGTGTCGACTCACATTGACAATAATATAAGCTTTCTGATTGACTGTGATTTATACAAATCGATAGATAGAGATTGTATCTCTTAATGATAAGAGAAGTATTGTATACTTGTTGTACTTTGCAGTTTAAATAAGTATGTTTATCGTGCGTAAAGTTCTTGCTTTATGGCCTTTATCCTGTTACGCGTAACTATTATCTATGTATGTTAATATTATTAATGTGTGCATGATAATCACTCTACTAACCTAGTCTCAAACTAGGGAATAGTCTGTGCTATGAAACGAAGTAACGTTTTGCGCTTCTCAGAGCACGAGAACTAGTTTAGAAAAGTTTGTTTCCCTACCAAAAAACTAATCTGGGACTTCTCATCAAACGGCCATAGTACTTATTAACCGCTGGGTCATAGACGTCATTAATTTGTATTATCTATGGTGTTTACGCTGATAATATGTGTGGCCCAGCCATCGAGCATGGACCCAGCGCATCCGACGTCAAATACGACATGGTAACTACCACGAGAGACAATAGAAGATGTTTCGTTTATTGGCTACTTGCAGTCTACTGCTAAATAAATAATAATAGTGAGTAGTCTGTGGAAATATTTATAATATTTCTGCCGCCAAGCAATAATGTGAGCATTACTGCGTTCCGGTTTTGAAGAAACTATAGGCACATGAGACTTTCTGCTTATGTGTCAGAGCGACAGGCCAAGTGGCTGTGTCCCTCTGATCTTTGCGATTTAAAGTACTGCAACTGCTATAGACCGGCGTGTGGCTAACACCAGACGCACGACTTGTTCGTCTCGTCCTTGGTATCATATAAAAACGTATCACCTGCATCATGAATGTAAATGACATTCAGACGCATATGGCTAAGATACGCGTTCGAAGACGAATATATGTGGCAGGACAGAATGAAAGAAATAAGGTTCAAAATTTGTACGGCACTCCATAAAAATGTAAATTTCCAAAACCTGTACGGCTATATTCTTGTACGCACTTTTTTTGTGTATACACATATTAGACTAATCGTCATGCAACCTTTATTTTCAGGAAGCCTTCAAAATCATTCTTCAAGATCCAAAAGTTACGGCCATAATGGTGAACATATTTGGCGGCATCATGAGGTGTGACGTCATCGCCGAGGGCATCATCAACGCTGCCAAGAATCTGAATATTCAGATTCCCGTCATTGTCCGTTTGCAGGTATTTAAATGCCCAATATTGTTCAGCTTAAATATACATTAAAATATCACAATGTCTATTATAGGATATTTTATCTTTCCAAATTATTGTTGTGAGATAAACCACAGTCTTATTTTGCGGAGATAATTTACTCGAACGAAAACGACAAAACTGTTTAAAGTTAGACAGGACAGAAACACTGGTTTTTACGGCAATATTGAGCGGGAAACACGGAATATTAATGCGACGTGGCAGCCTTTTTGGTTGCAATGCACCACATTGACTCTATGTGTTCGAGTCTTAGTAAAATGTTGTAGTTAAATGTAATTATTCAATTTGAACAAGTTTTCTCTCGTGAAATGTGAACCAGTCAATTTGATTCAGATTTCCTCGCACTATTTTCCTTTGACATTAAAGCTTGTGATAATAATATTAATAATATTCATTTAGTTCGAGGTCCCCATGTCTGGGGTCCCGGATTCGATCCCCGGCCGGGTCAATGTAGAAACTAATTTTTTTATATTGTCTTGTGGCTGGGTGTTTGTGGTACCGTTCTTGTTTCCGATTTCCATAACATAATGCTTTAGTTTCTTACTTTGGGATCAGAGCAACGGCGATATATGATGTCGTCTGATATAATTATATTCAAGTTTGTGAGAGGCGGGAGACTAAACTGGGATACATATTATCAACTCTACTATAAGGCGTAATTAACTTAGATTATGTAAATAATCTACATTATATTTAAAATAAAAATTTGCAATGCATATTATAAATATTTTTTTTAATGTCATGTTTTTGTTACTAGTTTGGTGTTATTTTTGATACGAAGATCGAACAAACACAAAAAACATTCCTTCGGTCCGGCTGGATTCGAACCAGCGCCTTTTTGCCAGACCGGGGCCATCTATTTCAATAAATGTTCACGTGTTCCCAGGGTACTAAAGTAGATGAAGCAAGGAAACTGATTGCGGAATCTGGTCTCCGCATCGTGCCACGTGACGACCTGGACGAGGCTGCGGCGCTCGTGGTACAGCTCTCCGAGATCGTGGCGCTCGCCAAGAAGGCAGGCGTTGAGGTGCAGTTCGATATACCACAGTATTTTATCGAGAAGTAGAGCATTGACAGTATTCAACTATATTTAATAACATTCAGCTTCTACCTTTTGACATTTGAAACATAAAAAAGATACGCATAAAAAGCTTAAAGTGTGTGATATGTACGTGGACGTCGAATATCGAAATATACAACCAGAGGTCGTTTTAATCCATTTTACACAAAAAGTAAACAATCAGGTCGCTGACCCGACCATAGATAATTTAATGATGGCCAATTGTAATGCCAACTACGACGACTTAATCTATTTGTTTAATTTGAAACAGTTGGAATAACTTTTTCTGAGTGACGATATTTTCATACATAGTAGTAGTGCATGGTATACTTATACTACGAATGGTTTTTCTTACGTGACCTATAAAAGTAAATTTAAAATTTCCGAAATATTATGTTAATGTTAATCCTCCTTCAAATCCACTTAAATACTTGCACGATTGTGATTGAAATGTTCGATTTACTAATTTACTACAAAAACATCAATTGAATGAACTGAATGAATTTTTTCGTACAGCACTTGCAACCATGGACAATCCATACTTCTACATTTGAAAAATGAACTCACCTTTGAACAAACATTTTTCAAATACGATTTTAAAATGGAAAAAGTGATGAGATATCGAGACGACATTTTCAAAATATACGTGAGAGTGTTACTTGTTCCACTTATTGAGTGATTGCTTACTTTTACTGCGAAAAAGACCGGTTTGTTTACTTTTACTTCGAAAAAGATTGAAACAGACTATAGTTTCCATCAAAGAAACTGTTCATAAAAAAGCTGATTGTTAGGGATGTAGTTACTATCATTTGGTACAGCTTTTCAATAGTAAGCGAAGTTATAAATCTCGAGAAGTATTAATAATGCATCGTCGCATTTGCTACTGAATATTCAAAACGATATTGTTCATTATCTGTATGTAATTAGAATATGTACGAAGCCGTATTCTATGTGTAGTCAATACAATGATATGATATTTTATAGTTGTAGATAGGTAAGTGGAAATGTTTTTAAATGTATTTTTTGTTTGTTGATAATTTACTCACCGATGTTATTTTATGTGATACTTAATACATTTCAAATGTTGGTTACCTCATGTATTACATGTAAATGTTACTGGTGGATCGGTATGAATATTCTCTCGCAAACTCAGTGCAAAACCTCTACCATGAGTTTACTATGTTAATTGTCGCTACCTATTGCGCCCCTAGCGATGAAAAGAAAAATAAAATTGTCTGTAGACATATAGAAAATTCCTTTTTTAAACTGTGATCTCGTGGTAGAGGTCCAGGTTGTAAAACAACTTTATGATTAGACTCTATCATTCATTACATTATTTATTGAATTTTCATTTTAATAGAACATTAGTAGATAAGTTGTTGTTGGTTGTTGAATAGGTAGTTCAAATTGTTTAACTATTTACAAAGAGCTGCGTAATGTATGATGTGACAGAATGATGTCACAAAATCGTCCTATGGTAGCCAAAAATATTGTTATATACCGATTCGAAGAGTCGCCTGTATCTTATTTTTTAATTTATGTAGTTGTATTATGGTGTATTATGTCCCATCGCTGGACCTCGAGACGTGTATCAACGCAATAATCATTGTATTTATGTACATTAAGTACTTTGTATGTTCCTTTGTAAATAGCGACAATTTTTTAATGCTCATGTATTGTTGTAAAATCATAAACGCAACCATCGGAAAGTTTTAAATACAAGTACAATGTCGTTTAACGCAAATTATATTTATTTACATCATTGTATTGTAATAAACTAATTTTAGATCTGATTTGCCTTTTTATTATTAAAGTAGATCGTAGAATAGTGAAAGCAATTGTAGCCAAGATGCGTTGGTTTGTAAGTCGCTTAGCAGTCAGTTGGCGTGAGCAGAGATCGCCATAGCATAGTATATATATTACCTAAACTTGAAGGTAGATATACTGATAGAATGAATAATACCATAGTTGAATAAGAGCAAGTAGGGCAACTCTCACGTGTTCGGCGCGTAAATGCTACACTTAGCTGGGAGGGTAGGGTTGTCGCATTATTATTTTGGTTGTAATTTGAATTTTGAACAATTTTGTGCTAAATCGAATAATCGTTCTTAAATGCAATAGGTACCGATATTTTTTACCAGTATCGCGGATTGGTATCTTGATAATGGAGTATGATTACAAAATACTGAACAGTTCTAAATTTAAGGCACTCTTGTTCAAACTACCACAAATATACAATAAACAATCATTTTATAAACACCAAGCGGTCACGTCACGAAGCGGTCGGTTGCATCAATTCTATATTCTATTCTGTATTGAAAGGCGAGTGCGACGACTCGCTATATGCAACGCGAGTGCTCCGCGAGATCACTGCTGTGCTTACGATAAGAATAATAAGGCTCAATTTATATTTAGGCGGAATGGAACGGAAGCGAATTTTTGTAACGATATTGATGTAAACACGCCACCACATCAAGCTACACATTGACGTATCTTGTTCCGTTGCTATGGAGGCGATTTTCGAACAAAAATGTGTAGTCTGATGTGCCGTTGTCCGTATATGGCGTAATGAACTGTATGGTCAACATACAACGTAGATACGAACCAAAAATCACGTCGGACATCTTTCGCGGATTTTCGCGCATTTGCGAGAAATCCGCAGCTGCCGTCAGCGACGCCTGGGGAATCCGCGGGAAGTGGCGCAATGGCAAACGCAGTGTGACGTGGAACGCTTTCTCGCGTAGCGAGGCGAACTTGACGCTTCCGTTCAATTCCGTTCTGCGGCAACGTAAATTGAGTCTAAGTGTACATGAATTTCAAACATACTTACTGTTAATATGTAAGCACAGCAGATTATGCAAATGTGTGCGCCGTGCACACGTACAAGCCGCGCTGCTATTTTTGTATGGAGTACCATACTTGTCTTATTATGATTCCGGTATTATTGTATTTTGATCTATTTTTGATGTATTAGTAATATAGCAATTACTTTAGTATTTATTATACGGTAGTGTATTTAGAAGAAAAGTTTCATAATTATAAGTGAAAATAAAACTATTTTGTCTTAATTTTTTTTACTTATTTTTAATAATTCTTTAAAAATAGCTATATTATCTACCTATTATACGTATGTATATACTTGAAGTTTAGGTAAGATACTCTCGTACTTCTGATTTCTGTTTAATATATACGCTTTGTTCCTAAGTCTCAATTTACATTGCCGCGGTACAGAATGGAACGGAAGCGTCAATTTCGCCTCTTCATGAGAAGGCGCGCGAATTAGCGTGATTTTTTAAAGGACATTGCAGTTGGCCGCTGAATGCCGTGACTGCGCCATCGGATAAATGGGCGAGTTGAAGGCTCGTAACCTATTAAAAATAAACTAAAATTAAGTAGCGAACCTGAGGGCGTCCAACTAAGCACGGACCTTGTCTCAGAGAGCTACTGGAGACTTCCGCCGGCAGGGCGTTGTAGAAACAAATCTGCGCGTGTACTCGCTGAACTGAGGGGCTCTTTGTCCTCACCACGGTGGCTGTGAAAATTATCGAGAATGCGCGAGAATTCCCTAAAAGACATGCGAGCCTATAGCGCCCCATTCATTAGCTAATAAATTCGCCTTGTATATATATGAAATCGCACGCTGCGTGAGACGGCCTTGTCTTATTCCAGTGTTACTAATAAACAAGTATTTTGTGGGGGACCAAATTATTTAGTCAGTTCCAGTAGCAAAAAGTAAATCATTTTTCTAATCGTAGAGCTTGTAACAGAGTTCGTTCAGAGAAGTACTACCACCTTACCTGTTTCTGCCGTCAAGCAGTAATGTGAGCATTACTGCGGTAAGGGTGCTGGTGAAATTACGGGCACATGGAACTTGTCAACTTATGCCTCAGGGTGACGGGTGCAGTGGCAGTGCCCCTAAGATATTTGCTCTGAAAGCTCTGAGTGGCACTGCAACAGTTATAGATGTGTGTCGCTTGCCACCAGGTTCACACGACTTGTTCGTCCTGTCACCTGGTATTGAAAAAAAAGGGCCGATGTAAAGGTAGGAATGAGTAAGTAAGGGTATCTGTTATGAAAAAACTTCGCGTCACCGTTTTCAATCTCGAGAACCACACCATCTAGCTTGGAAATAAATCTGTAACAAGGAGACGTTAACAAATTTATGTTTCCAATAACAAGCAAGTTACTCAACTGTTACTTTTACATAATGATGTTAAGCTTTATTGATTGAAATTTTTAGTATATGTATAAACCGTGGGTCGGCTCCGGGCCTGCTCGAGGCGAGTGAAACGCGTGGAATACAGTCGAGTACAACTATTAATCAAAATTTGTCGGAGTAAAGAATAAATGAATAGATTAATGAAATGAATCGTGAATATTAAACGCCGATTATATTCTTATTTTTTAAATGTTTTGTAAGTTTTAATTTTAAACCTTATGTCCCGTCCAGGACACGGTCATTTTATATTCTGATTTTAAATAAATATATATATATATATATATATATATATATATATATATATATATACCTAGCCAGGTCATAAATTCTGTCACATGTTTAATATAAAATAATTGAAACAAGTTTATTCATTATGTAACCATTTATATACCAAAATGAACTTAACAAAACATAGATTCTTATGACACTAAAGTTTATTCAAAATTACCTCCGTGATTTTGAATACAGGCTTTCAATCTGCGCGGCCAGTTGTCTATCGCAGCACGAACGAGGTCCATGTCAATATCGGCGGCTGCCTTAATCAAGGATGTCTTGAGTGACTCCAAATTGGGATGAGGCTTTGAGCACGCCTTTTCCTCCAAGTGTTGCCACATCTTGTAATCTAACGGATTCAAATCTGGACTGGAGTGCCAGTCTTCGTGCCGGATGAAGTCGATGTCGAGTCGACACGCGCCGCCAGCCAGTCTTGTGTGCTCTTCGCTCTATGAGCTGGCGCCGAATCTTGTTGGAATACCCAGTGCCTGTTATTGAACAAGGTATGAGAAACAGGTTCCACAAGGTTCGTCAGGACTGTATTTTGATACACAACTGCATTCGTTTTTACACCTTTCTCACAAAAATGTACCTCTGTTAAGCCCCAATAAGAAACTCCCAACCATACCATGAGCGAGGATGGAAAATGACCTCGTTGGACACGCGGAATACGGATGCTCGCTTCTTCACTACTGTGTGCGTACACCTTATCATTTTGTTTGTTGTAGCTCTCTTCTACGGTAAAAATTTTTTCGTCTGAAAAAAGAATTTCCCGATATTTTTTTCCCGCGTACCGTTTCAACAAAGCGCAGCATCTCTTCAGTCTCAGGTCCATTAGACGAGCATTCAAACGATGTCCTGTTTTTCTTCGATATGCCCGAAGCCCTAAGTCTTCATTTAACACCCTTTTCATCGTGGTTCTGCTTAACCCCATCTGAAGGGCCAACAGTTTCTGCTTACGTTTGGGATTTCTTTGAATTCGCGCCTTCACAGCTTTTATCACTGCTGGAGTCCTAACAGACCGAGGGCGACCTTGACCTGTCATCTACACTAGAGTCTTCATTGTATCGTTTGATGGTACGATAAACGAATCTTTTGGTTATTTTCAAATTTTTCAGTATGTCAAAAATTTGAATTGGCGCGTAACCGCAACGATGCAACGCAATAACTGCAACACGGTCTTCTTTAAGCGTCCACTCCATATTTAAAAATGAGTAAAATTCTAAAAAGTATACATTTTTATTTTCATGAACAATTCGAAATTCGAATTCAATAAACTTTTTTGTGGCCAGCATTCTAAAAGAAAAGTTTTTACTGTGTGACAATACTTATGACCTGACTGTGTATATATATATGTATAATGTAAATAGTCCTTGAAATTTATTTCCCGTTAATGTTAAAGCTGTCTTGTTATGTCAGTGAAAAAAATAGGGTAGGTATATTTATTAAACAATTTTGTAAATTTATAAACGATCTCGTAAGGAGTAAATTCCTAAAAATTCCTACGAATTGAATTTTGCCACAAATTCTCAAATGTGTTATGTATAATGATTTTTCAATATAATTAAGACTTTCTGGCCACCTTTACATCTTTAGAGGGAGATTCTGTGGTTTTCGACACTAGCGAATTTTGTGACGCAGAATTAAGGTCACATAGATAGTAAAACCGTATCAAAACTTTACATAGACATAAACGATCGAATAAATCGTAACTTTTTGAAAGTAGAATCGACTATACTAGCGCTAGAAAAAGAATATTCCAAGGTTTATCGACTTGGTGTAAAATACCCTTGCATAATTTAAAACGACGAATTGATCAAATTAACTTTTTGCGACTAAAACCGACTAAACCATTGTTTACCTCAATATTATAGTCAAACTGACAATACTCGACACTGGAATAAGGTACAATAAATTATAAATAAAAATTAAAAATAAGTTCGCTTTTAACCTCCATCTCATCTGATGGAAAGTGATGATGAGGTCGACGATGTAGCATGCACACCTAAATAATGCCTATTCTTGTTTCCTAGTGTGGAAGGTGGACTGAAATGTTTCAATCTATCTATGGGGAGACCCGCTACCTCGCGCCTTGACAGCTTACGTTATTGAGCGTCTGGATTCAGATCATGCACAATTTTTACACTACGGGCAAAGGTGGAGAGAAAATATTTCGGATTCACGATCCGTTCGATGATGATTAGAAAATATTTTGTACTAATTTAAAAAAAAATAACGCCGAACTTCGAACGACTAAAATATTAATTTGTTTCATTGATTAATTCTCCTAATTTTGTTGGTTTATTATTTTATTTGGGCATATGCACTTAGGCTTGCATACGATTGTTTTTTATTTTGTAAAATCTGTGTTACTTAAATGTTGTTAATAAATATTTTTTGAAAATCGTACAGATTTTTTTTTATAATATCCACAATTGAAAAGTAAACGAAAAGTTTGACAAGGCTCTATGTAGCGGGTTGTAAAGGTGGTTTCCTACAAGTGATTACACCGATCGGAACGTGAGTTCGCACGCGCCACGGAAATAGTGCAGCCCGTGCCGATGCGAAAGGGCCTGTCGCATACGCCATGCGTTATTTACTTACTTACAAGGGTGTGTCACGCCACTACGGGCGCAGGGCTTGGATTTATCTGTGGTGCGACCCGTACGACCATAAGACGGCCCGTGAAACCAGGCCTTAGGAAACCACTTTAAGAATAAAAAGAGAAGACGGTTTCAATCAAACAAGTTTTTTTTTTATAATCTACATAACATTCACGTCGATGGTAACACGTGCACACTATTCACTTCACAATGTTTTTGCTTTGATGCACCGCAACGCCATACCCTCGAAGGTGGTGGTTGAAAATGGGTGCTTTGCTTTTGGGCAAATTTTACACTGAGGCTCGACTTATTTGGCTTGCTGCAGCACATACAAGCTGTTGATAATTAGTATTGTTTTTGTTTTTCTAAATTTTTATTTTTTATGTTTATTTTTATTTATTTTTCTTTAATTTTGATTTATGTGTTTCTCTTATAATCCATTTAATATATTATACACACCCGGATACGTAAGTCGAGCCACCTTACATTTTCAGTATTAATTGGCCTAAGCTTAAACAATGGTTGATCTAAAACTACTAAGCTATTTTGAAATTGGTATACTAAACGTCATTTCCATGAGTCCTTGTTGAAAATTTGAATTTATAAAGCCGGGAAAAGCTGTTTTCTTCAGTGATAACAATACCTTTGTATTCTGCCTTTTAGTAATAAAAATGCAAGGAGGCTTAATTTATGTGTCCGGGAATATAATGTGTGTGTGACGCAAGACAATAAACGTTTTATCTATCTATGTAGATTTTAGTTTGAATCAGACCCTTGTTACCGCGGTATGGGCATTCACAGGTATCTAGCAAGAGTTTATTGTGCCAATTGTAGCTAGCAACTGCATAACATGTGTAAAGGAATATAAGAAATAATCTAACTCTGCATTTTTTTATATATATTAAGTAGGCAGCAAACAAGCATACGGCCCGCCTGATGGAAAGCGGTCACCGTCGCTTATGAACGCCTGCAACACCGGCGCTACGAGCGCGTTGCCCATCCTTTACGATCCTTTTCAAACCCATTTTGAACGACTACTTCCTGTTGAAAAACCCTAAGAAAAAATGTAGTATATACTACTTGCTCAAAAAACTAACATTTCATAATGGAATAAACGCGATTAAACAATGTCATAGATATTTGCACACCTTCTTTTTTTTTTTTGACGGGGGGAAATCTTTATGGATACCCCTGAGCCCAGGGAGACTCAGGAGTTATGTGGGGACTCTCCCTCCACACTGGAAGGCCTACCCCACTAAAACCCCCCCGGGTTTCCCTCTCGCCGGTTGAGTCGGCGCCGTGGGATCAGTGAACATTCACCACGACGCCGCCCGGCCGCCCTAGCTTGCGCCAGGGCTCCCGTGCCAACGGAGGGACGAGTCGGTTGTCCTCCGACCCGCCCCCCAGACGAGTGAGGCCGTGCAATGCAGGCTCCGGAGTCCCTGTCCAGAGCCGAGCTGTCGCCACCTTGTGCAGGTAGTGACCGAAGCAGCCTTGTCCGGTCAGCACCTGCACAAGGTGGTACGACAGTGGCCCGTGGGACCGGTTTACCCACTCTACGAGGACAGGGCGAATCGCCTCTATAGTACGAGCACCATAGGGGGGATCCGCCAAGCCCTCTTTCCACCGGTCCCGCATGCGCTGCGCCGCGAGGCGGAGCTCCCGCTCCACCTCTTGGGGAGCGGGTCGCTCGCCTCGGTCCCTCATTCCCCGCCGGTAGGTGCGGACCTCCGCCAGGACCTCGGCTTCGAGGTCCCACGGCGGAGTACCGGCGAGAACGCATGCGGCAGCGCAGGCCACCGTCATGTACGCACTGCACATTCGCAGGGCGACCACCCTAGGTATTTGCACACCCCTTTTTTTTTTTTTTTTTTACGGGGGATATCTTTATGGATACCCCTGAGCCCAGGGAGACTCAGAGGTTATGTGGGGACTCTCCCTCCAGACTGGAGGGCCTACCCCACTAAAACCCCCCCGGGTTTCCCTCTCGCCGGTTGAGTCGGCGCCGTGGGATCAGTGAACATTCACCACGACGCCGCCCCAAAATATTATTATATATAGGTATTTGCACACCTGCCCATTATCCCGACGTCTCACAGCGTGTCAGTCGTGGTCAATCCGCGAGCAATGCCAGTGCAACCTGGCGGAAACTTCAAAAACTCGAGTATAGCCACACGGAGTAAGAGACGCCCCGGTTCGCATAGCGGGAAAAGCGGTCCGGGAGCAGACCTGTGGGAAGCGAATGCGTGGCGAGGCGTGCTACACAGCAGTCCCGCGCCTACTTCGTGGTGGGACAGTGGCACGAAGACGGCCTGTGTGACACCAAAAGCGTCACGCCCCACTTCATTTTCAACCTTTTTTCCATACTCTAATTTTTCAATACAGATAAAGAAAGCACCATGTCACTGTCGGATAGTGATGAATAAGAACTTCTTTTAATATTAGCGCTAATCCTGTAAAAGTTATACATTCCTAGTATCTACTTCGTTTTGGTCGGACACATACTGCTATTTGCAGTCCAGGTTTTCTTTTTTTTTTACGATACCAAATGACGGGATGAACAAGTCGTGGGCCTAATCATTTCCCAAATAATTTCCTTCTTTGAACTGTTTTTATACTTTCTATTAGTTGTATTAAATATACTGGATGTGATATATGATTGCACCAATGGTATAAGTTTTTCGGTCGAATTAGTTAGGAACTTAATTGAATTAAAACACACTCCACAGTTGTAAAAAAATTAACGTCCAAGCCCGTGGAAGCTCCGTTAATGTCCCTCTCCCGGATCGCGCCCCGCCACTGACGCTCTGTGTGGACGGTTTCATAGAACTCAATGTATTAACACCCGCGCTCGCACCCACCTTGCGTTCGCCAGGGCCCAGCCGCTTATATGGCTTTCCGTATACAGTACGTCCCCCAAGGAGAGACGAGGTAGGTACGCTTTTCTAAGGGGCTAAACAACGGAAATACCGTACCCAGTATGTCCCCTCAAAGTGACGAATTTGATAGGTACGCCTTTCCATCTACCGTATAAGTTTAAACCATTAAAAACCCATATTTAGTACATCCACTAGGGGATGAATTAGGTACGGGTTTTCGTAAGAAAGCGTCTTTGATTCGTCGAACAAAATATCTGCTATAATATAGAATTTATGTATTTATTAAACTTAAAAAGAATACAATTACAAATTAATCATTATCAATATTATCAATATTTATATGTTTAAAAAGTTTTTATCAAATACAAGATAAATTTATTAGCAAATTTATAAGGAAACAAACTAGTGTTATTACAGTCTGAAAGAATTTTTCGAAGACAAAAATTAAATATTATCCATTAAATGTTATGTACTACAAAATATACTATAGAAATTAAGTAAGTGATGGTAAGTGTAAGTAGACACTTTGACATTCTCGTTATTCGTTCCTTTATACTTCAATAATTGAAAATCAGTCACAAGTTTACTAACTAGACATGTAAATCGTCCTTCATCCATTTTAAATAATCTTAACTCAAACACAAACGATATTAATTAGAAGTTATGCCGCGAATTATGTAAAAACACTGCAGTCGCGCGAAATCAGTTGTTATTGATATTATTATTTCTGGCCTATTTTGAAACATGCCAATATCACTAAACATGCAACTAATTCTAATTAGTCTCATTAAAGCTCTAGCTTAGAGTTGTCTATTTTGGAGGTAATTATTGGTAGTGTAGGTGAGACGGAGAGAGATAGCTTCCGTGTTTATAATTTGCGTTTTGCACTTTTTACTTAAAACAATAAGAGACAATATCGTTTGAACTATGTATGAGTTTGAGTTTTTGATTCTGGAATTACTTGACGCGACGATCGCGCACCGCCTCACCGGTTTCAATGTGGCAGGGTTCATATTAACTCGTACATTACAAAAAATTCCTGCGCCCTTGGAAGCGTTCCTTCCGCGGCCGCATCTGTGTGGCCAGAGCATTATTATTTCCTTTTAATTATTTACATTTTTGTGCATTTAGTTAAGATTAGAAAGATATTAAAATGATTATCTTACATGTCTACAGATGAGACAGCTAAAACCATCAAAACTAATCGTTTGCATCAAGGACGTTGGTTTTGTTCAAAGCGTCTTACCGTTACCTGGACTCTTTAAGCTAACTAACTACTCCTAAATTTACGTATTTTTTATAGGTGAAAATATCGTATCGAAAAAAAGAAGGTGGCGATGCCGGCGGCCGTGGCGGCAAATGTAGATAATGCTAATTAGTAAGAGATTCAAATATTTATATCGACTTTGGCAAACCGTTTTAAGGACTTTAATAGTTGTTTATTAAATTTGCCCAATGTATCTACGATATTGGACACCTGTGTATGTATGTACCTATGTGTGCTTTTTGTCATGTTTACTATAAAATACTTGCATATAGGCACTTTTTAACTGATTTCAAAAATTTTACTGTTTTGTGTTTTGATTATTTCGAAATTTGGGAACCGATTTCGATGATTCTTTTTGGGTTAGAAAGGGGGTACCTCAGTCGTGGCCCCATTTGGATTTGAAGAGAATATTCAGCCTTTAAGGTTGGTAAATTAGGGAATGAATCCGGTTTACTGAATACACCCACTTCCCGTTAAGTGATTCAAAGAACATAAAATGTTCTAATGATCTCGAGCTGGTTTGATGATGGAAAGGACGGACAGATGTAAAGAACTACTCAATAGTGCATAGCAGCTGCCTTGTATTTGGGCTCATGTGATTCGTTTTTACGAGAAGTCTCATTCTTGTCTCGATTGTCGTTGAACAGGCCGCGGCAACGACTACAACAAAAGTGGATCAAGCAGTTTCGAAGTCTTTGTTTTTAATAAAATTATTATTTTTATTTATTTTATATATTTATAATCTTATTAATTAGTATCTTCACTCCGAACAGCTAATTATTTATAAATATGTTCATGCAACACGAACAAAAAAAAATATCAGCTGAGTCTTATCAAGCTGAGATTGAAGTGAAGAATGAGGATTGTTCGTGGTGTGTACCTCCAATTTCAATATGTATAAGACTAATTAGTCCAATAGCACTAAACTTAAGTAATAAGTAGATATGTCTTAAACCAATCCTTGCAATGCAAAAGACACTCTCAATGTGTTGTGTTAAGAATGTTTTATCAATTTAGGCGCTGGTTTAAGACGTACTTAAATTTGGTGCAAGTGGACATAAGGATAGGTGAGATCATGGACCAATAACCCAAGAGGACTGCTAATCTCCATACTACAGATAGTAATTCTGAAAAAGGTCAAAATTCCGTGTTATATTTCGTCGCCTTACCGTCTCAAACTCGTATCTTAAAGCACAAAGTTACTGAAATGCAAAAAATAGATTGTATATACAAATTTTGCAAGCTGATTTCACGTCACATTTCCTTCATATTCACACACTGGCTTTTTACCTATTCTTAAAGTAATGCATCCAAATTAACACCCTTGATAAGAAATTTTTAATAAATAGAAAGTTTTGCCGTCTGAATAATCACTCTATAAGATACGAGTTTGAGAAAGTAACGCATCGATTTGGTTGACGCTAATCAATTGCCTGGGAGTAGTTTGTATTATGTGATTGACCGTGGATATCAATTAATTCCATTTATTAAGAAATATAAGGATCCTTGTAATATAATTCAAATATTGATAATGAGCGAAAATTATTTTCAGAATTTTGGCCAATGTGCGGGTCACTAGATGGCGTTGTGTGTTACAAACTCATGAATTAACGCTTCCTAATATAGGTAGATGGCGCTAATACTAAACAAAATTAAATAATTGCCGGATCTATCCATAAAAATCTATGCAATAAGCGCCATCTAGTTGATTTGTTTGTTATCATTGGAAATTTGAGTAGCTTTTAATAAATTACAGCTTGTCCATGTAAAACAAATTAGTTACAAAAACAGCTATTTGGTACTCGTCGCGACATCTAGTATACCAATAGGTACTAAATACCCGTGTCTTGTATGCGATTAGCAGTTCTCTCGAGTTATTGGCTCATGGTGAGACACAGGTCTGCATAGTACAGGAACAAGTGCACGTCAAGATTGATAAATTCAACTTTATGCCATTTGCGACAATATTGGTCTAAAGTGTCCAGTATAATATGCTCCGACTGTACTTAGCACCCTATTACATCAGGCTACGCTCTCTTAACCAGAATCCACACATTTATGAATTCAGGTTAATATACAAACCCCACTAGGCTGCATCGAACAGCATTGCATTGTAAGCGTGTTTCGTAAAGTCCCATATTTCATCGTGACTCATAATCGAGTATTTGAAATTTCATTATACTATATTTAAGTTAGCGACCAATTATAGCCTGTTCTCTTTCGCACTACTTAATAAAAATGACAAGGACGTAAGATAGAGGCACAAGGGTAAGTGAGCGTTAACAAGCGTTGGAATAGGAAAGAAGGGGCTGCCGTGTAAGACAAGAAATTTACCGTCGACTATCTTTTTTAGATTTTCTGATTCGACATTACCTAGACTAGCTAACCAGCCAGTTTCCATTTTCTTATGGCCGGGGTCTTACTTTGGTTTTTTCTTCAATTCCACACTCTTACAAAATGTACTCCGGACGCTTATCCATCTATATTTGTAAAAATAATGAAAGTCGAGAACGATTAGTTTCTCCATTGCGATCTTCGAAGATTGCGATAAATAAGTGTAGCTACTAAATGCCTCACTATCTCCTGTCGTAACAGCCAGTTTATCAGCAACAAAAAGATTCGCGATGAAACATAATAATTTTGTTCGAAGGGAAAATTTGCCTACACAAAAAGGCGATGATGGTGGCGGCGAAAGCAAAGACGGATGCGGTGTTAGCTCAAATTCTGTGAATCCAATAAACCCAAACTCTGTACACCCAAATACAATAGTAAACCCCAAGACACATTGGGGACACCGACATCCTTATTGTTCCAGCAAACTATGTCAATTGTTTATTGTCTTTTGGAAATTATTTGTATAAACTTTTGTATTGTATATTTAATTTTGCATTTGACACAATTTTGTATTTGATACTTAATTTTGTAACTAAAACCACGTCTTGTATTTCATAAATCACTTTTAATAAAACTGTACATGATTATATAGATATTTTTTTGCTTTTGTAACTATATTGACTTATGAAATATCATATCATTTATTTGTTGGACATGTTTCACTTGGAGTTATGAATGACAACAATGCCAATAATTATTATAAGTAATTAATGCGAAAGTAATAATAAAAATATTGGACACTAAATTGTTCAAAATTAACAATTGCACTGAGAGGGTAGAAAAGGTGACAATAAAGGAGGACATATAAGTTTAAGCAATATTAAAATTATAAGTATAATATACACTATATAACTTCTTTACTAGGTGTGGATATTCCTAGAGCTTCCTCGTAACCCACTTTTGTTTCGTGCTTGTCTGAAAATGAAAAACAAAATTTTAATATTAAAATAACGTTCAAAACATCTGCCAAAACGGAGGAGATATGTCGCACGTGAAGCAAAATACTGTCGTAACGCAAAAATAGTGGAATTAAGAAAACACGATGTTATGTTTGCTTCTGCCCCCGAGACCACTGTCATTGCAATGTAATGCATAACACCCCGTCCACTCTCGTCAACGGCCCTCGTGATACTGACTGGGTGTACCCACGCGCGGACACACGAGACAATATGTAGGTATGTCAAGTCGCAGACACTACACACGATTTGAAAATTCATAAATAAATACTGAATTAATCTTGTTGCGAATAATGGGATTTTTTTAATATACATAATCTATTTACAAATTAGAATATAAATTTATTGGCTCCATTCAGTAATTTTTTGAACTTTCAAATCGTGAATTCTCAATTCTACATATAATTTTTGAGTTACGACAGTATTTGATTTCATGTGCGATGTGTCGAAACAACCAACAAGATTGCATTGTTCTATTTCTTTTTTTAATTAGTAAATAGCGGCTGTTCGGTAGCTAAAATGTGATGGAAAGTATTAGATAAAGTAGAGATTCAATTAACATCTTTTAACATCTTGATTTCAATGAATATTATGAGTTTATGCTACCATGATATTAATTTATTTTTTTGTGAAATTACTTCACTAGTTTATTATAATCATCAATCGAAATCCAGAATTCGAAGATCTTTGTTCTTGGTTTTAAAGGATTTTTTTGTAGAAACTCGAGTTCTGGAGTTGAGTGAAGAACAACTTACAAAGATCTCTCACAGATGGCGCTAAGGCAAAAAAACCGTAAAAACCAAAAACAAAGATCTGTAACAAACGCACAGAACAATTCATAAGGTCTGCCGACTCTAATCTGTAGTTAAGTTCATTAGGCTTCCAAGGCTTTTTTGTGTTAATGAATGAATATAATTATTAAAGTAATAAAGTGGACAGCCATTCTGAGGTCAGGTTGGCTGATCCCTTTAAAAGATAAAGTTTACGAAATATATTTACCTTTCTTAGACTTCTTTTTCTTCGATGACTCTTTGTCCTTTGGCTCTTTCTTTGCCTTCTTATGCTTTTCTGTCTTAGAGCTGTTGAAATCTCCCTCTGCGTTCACGATCTTGGATTTATTTTTTTCTACTTTATCGTTTGCCGTGACCATATTCTCCCCTATTTCATTTTTATTAGTATCCGTTAACATTAAGTCTACCTCTTTATTGTGTTTGGACTTCTTTTCTTTCTTTTTCTTTTTGTCAGTGCTCTTCTCTGATTTCGTCTTGGACTGTTTCGGCTTCTTGTTCAATAAAGGCAATAAACCACTTTCTGGCGTTGGGTATTGATGTATTCTAGATGTTAGCAACTCTTCTTCTCGTAACGGTCTGTTGAAAATATTTCGAAAGATCAGTTGTAATAATTCATGGTCTATGTTGTAGCGTAAATAGATCGACATAGTATGTTATGATAATTTAAAAAAAAATGAGGCATGTTTAAAATAATTATCACAATGATATAAAGAGGGTTATCACCAACTCAACCATGGTGAAATATAGAGGACAATTATTGGTCAATTACACATACCTATCGCAATTACCAATCGTGATATTTTAAAATAACGTCAAAATTACGTATTGTATATATATATATATTGCATATAACGGTTTATAACTCTCGATTCTGGTTTATTTATTTACTATTTTAGAGGGTACAAACAGCTTGTATCACAATATGATAGAAACTACATTAAATAATTATAAGCAGAACAGTTCCCTAAAAAAATACAATAATAAATAAACATTGACAAAACTAAATGACATTGTACACGCAAATACACACATGACACATTATACAAGCAAAGTAACTCGCCTTTAGTGATAAAAAATGAACTAGATAATACTTTCATAACGCATGTACAGCTAGTGTTAAATAAATCGAAATCGTAACGGGCGGAAACATTGTTAAAGTTACTGCTCCCACACCATACAAACGAGTTCCGTCTGTAATTTTGTAGAACGACAGGCAAATGAATTAGTAAGTTATTACGCAAATGCTTAGCTGGAACCCTTAAGAGGGCACCGAGTTTCTGACGCTAATTGATTTTAAGTATTCTACGTGCTCCGTGTATGTGTGCGTCTACAGCCGTGTGTAAGCCGAAGCGACACAACTTCCATGTCTGACGGCCGAAGCAGGGCTAAAGCGGACAGAGGGGAAGCGTGGCGGTTCTGCCTGGTATTAGCGGATCGTGTGCGAGTTTCGAAAATGTACTGAGTGCACGTTATAGAAAAGATGTAGTTTTGTTATTATTCTAAAACTGATGCTCTTCCTTAAGTATTTACGCAGTATGAAGGGTTTATTTTGTTTTTTAGAGATAACTTATATGTATATGGGGGCCTTATTTGATTGAAGCTGCGATTCCACCAAAGCTGTGCGACGCTAAGCGGTGCGAGGATGTGTAGCGGCGCTGTGAAACGGTGTGATGGCTTCCACCAAAGCTGTGCGAGGTAGCTAAGCGGTGCGAGAATTTTTCTGCTGTTTCACATTCCTTGCACATATTTCGTTCTATTTTGTATGTACAAATACTTAGCTCCTTTTCCACCAGAGCTGCGCTTAGCGAGGCAAGGCAAATGAAGTAATCCTATTGGTGGATTTTTTCCTCGCACTCGGCCTCGCTACCTCGCACATGTCCGGTGGAATCGCAGCCGAAAGACGGATAAAATATGTGCAGTACTCACACGTCGAGATCGAGATCTAACGCGCGGTGCGGGTCGTCGGGCGGCGGTTGAGCTTCGTCGTCGCTGGCCGCCGCGCCTTCGGGCAGCTCGCCGCCCGCCGCCACTGCTGGCCTCACCGACTCCGCCGCTGAGTCTGCAAATTTACTCACTATTAATCACTGTCCAAATAATTTGTTGCTCTCGTTGTATACTAATGTGTTTATTCAACTGACTATAGTCTGTCTTTAAAATGGAATAAAATGACAGTACATTGTGCAAGTGTTGCTCGCTTCAAAGCAGCTAGTGATTGCAGTCGATAAATATTCTATCGATATCGACTAAATGTTGGTTGCGCTTATGCAATAAATAGCTGAAGTTGTTTCATTTGAATCATCATCGGCTCGTTATTCGTCCAACTGCTGGGCACAGATTCATTTGAATTGTCATTTTTTGTAAGTTCATATTATACATACTCTACAATTAGAACTATATCTTTTAAATAATAAAAATAAAAATATAAAGAGGACACATATTTTAAAGGTTTTAATTTTAATTCAATGTAGATAATCAAATCCGCCTATCCTTAATAAAATGTATATGAATAAAAATTGATTTCGATACTTGTAGGCCAACCGTAAAAACAAGAATTAAGAAGGCAGTAACGCAATTAATAGAATGTCGTAACATTCACAATTTACGACATTTTTGGCAAAAAATTGCCTTGTTTATCTTATCAATAAAATTGTCGACTACAACTACATGCCTATATGAACTTTTAAGAAAACTGGCAACCCTGCAAATTTCACTTTACTCCGTCTTTAAAAAAAGACAGACTGTACTTGATTAAAACTTTTAAGTTAGCGACCTAGACTAACACACAGCCGCATGTGATTGGTTAGAGATAAGCCACTAAAGCAGCATTCACAATTACACGCCAATTAATTAAATTGGCTCTGTAGCGTGTGGACTCGTGTTGTTTTCTCCATTTGCTACTTATCTGTGACTCCCACGGAAGAAAAAAAAAACAATGGAAGTGACTTAAGCCTCGATTACT
This sequence comes from Hyposmocoma kahamanoa, assembly GCF_003589595.1. Taxonomy (NCBI): domain Eukaryota; kingdom Metazoa; phylum Arthropoda; class Insecta; order Lepidoptera; family Cosmopterigidae; genus Hyposmocoma; species Hyposmocoma kahamanoa. The sequence goes on from NW_020653945.1 coordinate 16,803,762, forward strand.
ATCAGAACCAATGTCGCCAAAACTCACACATTCATAATTTGAAACACTATGGAATCTTGATAATGATTGGTCGTAGTTTAAAATTTAAAAAGAAGTAACATATTCTGGATTACTCATATATTTCAATTCTATATTGGCATATATTTGAAAGCTCAATACCATCAATACCTATTATTGAAAGTTACGACGTTTTGTTTTCATATTGAAATTTTTCGCTGAACGACATCGAGTTCGAGATATTCTCTAAATTTTCTTTCTAATTTCTATACTTCTATTCTAAATTAATATATCTTAATAGAAAATTTAGAATAGATATAAATGAATATAATATATCTATTCTAAATTCTCCAAAAAAGGAAGAGACCATATTACAGCGACGTAAGGTTTAATTTAGTTTCTTGTAACAAAAAAAATCATTACGATAAACAAAAAATAAATAAAAGAAGACTTCATGATGATAATATTACAAGTGCGACTATCATTTTTGCACTCCAAAGTAGCGATATAAAATATTCTACGATTTACACGTACGACGTACAAAGCGAAAATGGCGAACTGAGCTCAAGTTTGGGGAACTCCGCGAACTGTTGACCTACATGCCACGCAAACTAAACACTTCTACTGTATGTATTGTTGTGCTGGTGGTGACTTTGACTTTCTTAAAAATATTCATTTATTTTTAACACCTTTATACACCAGCCCTTATATACGCTTGTTAACGCCCACATACCTTTGTACCTCTATCTTATGTCCTTGTCATTTTTATGAAGTAGTGCAAAAGAGAGCAGCCCATGCTAGGTCGCTAACTTAAATGTAGTATACATAGTATAGAATAATGATGAGAATAATGAACTTACCTTCGCTCTCCGTCTCAGTGGAATGCCGTTCCTTTTTGCTCTTTCGCTTCTTAGTCGGCCGCTTCTCCTTCTTCGGTTTCTTGGAACTCTCTCTTGACGTTAAGTACTTATCAGATCTCTTAGCTAAAACAAAAAGAATCTGATTAGTAAAGGCGTTAAGTCTAGTTAGTGTTCGATGCATTTCGTTGTTATTATCGCTGAAACATAACTTTGGAATAAATAATAGAATTACGTAATCGCCGTGTCAAAAGTAAAAAAATTTTTGAAGTGAATAATAATTTATTTATTGAGGTTATTCCACATATATTTTTATGAATTATTATAGCATTAAGAAACCTAGTTTGTTGTTCATGTGTAAAAATCTAAGACTAGATAACAGGAGTCAGTTAAGAGTTTGCTTACTTAATCAAAGTCAAAGTTCATTCAATAAATCGCAGCCTGTCTTATAATACAAACTGTGTCCTTAGTTTTGTACAGAAGACACGAGTTACTTTAAATCAATAGAATCGAAGTCCTTTTCTTGGACAATGATAACAAGTCCTGAGAGGTAGAAATGAAGTTAGAAGATTTTATAAGAAAAAAAACGTACGCCATTAGTGGTGTTATCATAAAAAAGAATGTCTTTTTTACTCTTTATTTATTTAGGGGTTTAGGTCATTATCGAACATGTCAACTCCATTAGAAAACCAATACCTCAAGAAAACATTTAATAAAACCCAGACAGATAGATCAAAACACTACCTAACCAAACATGCATACAATTTTTTTGCGATACTACATGTTTATGTCCGACAATACGGATTGTAACCATCCAACATCCGCAGAAACCAGCCTGTGCAAACAACTGCGCCGTGATAGGTTCCGTCCGAACACGCTCCCTGAGCAAATAATAATAATGGTTTATTTTCTCAACATAAGGAAATAAATATACACGTATTTTATAATAGACTAACAATTTTAAAAGTTGTACCTCTTGCGAGAGACTACAGACCGTACTAGGCAACTAAACTTGTATTACAGCTCACCAGGCTTTCACCCTCTCAGAGTAGTCTTAAGTAAAAGTAAAGTTAAATAATCTTAAAAGAAAAAAGCAACACACTGTTGAGCAATAAAAATTGTAAATACTATCAATTATGCTAAAAACGTACGTGTTAATGTAAGTGTACGTAGATGTACGGGCGCGCGCGCGTGTGTGTGCTTGCGGACGTGCGTGCGTGCGTGCGTGCTTGTGTGTGTGTGCGTGTGTGTGTGTGTGTGTGTGTGTGTGTGTGTGTGCGCGCGTGTGCGTGTGTGCGTGTGCGTGCGTCCGTGCGAGTGAGTGTGTGAGAATAATGAGTGTGATGAAATGATGTACATCCTTGGGAATACCACGCACGATAATTAATTGCATTACATTACTATGCATGCACTCACGCACGCAACCCACGCACGCACGCATACACGCCCTCTCCCTTATTCAATTGATGTGTTATACTACACGCGGGGTGCGTGCTTGGAGACCTATTATGTCACTAATCTAAGGCTCGTATTCTAGAACTCTACTCAATGCTCAAGTCAGGATTTGAGTATGGTTTAAAGCATTCGAAATCATACTCAAGTCCCTGCCATTAGGGTCGTATTTTCAGTGCTTGTGTTTCAATTGCAATCCTGACTTGAGCATTGAGTAGAGTTCTGGAATACGACCCAGAGTACCTTATTGTTAATATGCATCCTGTATCTTTGTGAGGAGAAATAAATAATTTTGTATTTAATTGTATTTATATTTTGAAGAGTAGCTTTCATTCACAAATACGCTACCCTCCTTGTCATGACTAAGGTAGTCGAAATTTTTTAGCGAAATTGAGTTATTAGCATATCGACTGTGAACTGGCAACTGGTACTATCCCAATTTTGACAACTTTACAGGAAGGAAGAACACTTTGAAGAAAAAATCATTTCTATGGCATCTGGTAATAAAGTAACAAAAATATTTAAAAATTACGAACTTTTATTTAATAAACCTGATGCTATATAAATGACGCAGACAATTTTTTTTTTTCGTCCTGTAAAGTTGATAAAATTCATATAGGACCGATTGCCAGTTCACAGTCGATATCTCGAATCATTATTTGATTTTCAATTCGGGACTTAATCGTGTATGAAAAAATATTTGTAATTCAACTCGACGGCGTTTCGAACGTGTTGCAACGTCCTTGGTCTCGACTTTGGACTTAAGTTTTAAAATCAAATAATATGTGAAAATTGTGAAAGTTTAAATCAATATGTCTGGCGTCTGAGAAACGAGATCTATAACCTCCTACATAATATAAGAAAAACCAATTGGTTTATATACCTTATTCAGTTTCAGTTTTATTGTTAAGCAAAATCCGCGTAAATGTCATTTTTCAGATCAGATGGCAATACCTAGAAAGGTACAAAAATGCAAATGCATTAGTTATGACAAGGAGGGCAGTACGACACTTCACCTTTGCGGTGGATATAGGTAAGGCTGTGTTAGAAGATCAAGACTACACCATCGCTTAAGGGCGCGTGACCACGCTAATAAAAGTCGTCGCAAGAATTGCAAGAATTCGTGTCGTTTCTACACACGAACTGTGTACACTGTCTCGGCGCTGGATAAGATAAAAATCTTGTCTACGCGCGACTCGACGCGCTCTGCCGCTATGGTATGGGGTGCATTGTCAGTAAACGAACGTTTATGCGCGTGAACTGCTGTTGCAAAGTACTACTGTTGCTCCACTAATTTCATTGCGACTAATAAAATGCATGATTTACTTATAAGTTTAGTAGAGGAACGACCCGTATTGTGCGACAAAACCTTAGAGATTTATAAAGATAAATGACGTACTTTTGAGGCATGAAGAGAAATATTTATTATTCTTAAGGAAGCTTTTCAAGAAATGACAATTACAGAAAATAAATTAATATGGTAAATACAAACATTAATTTCAAGTACACATTTCTTAAAATTATTATTAGGTAGATACTTAGGTAGTGTGTGATTTATGCGTATTTATCTTGCCATAGTAATGCACCTATATCGGAGGAAAAATAATTAGTATTCTCGTTAATGTACTGACACGTTTATCTTACACACGTCTGCCCGAAAGCATTCGTATTCGTGAACATACTCGTCATTTTCTTATCTGCAACAGACACGACATATTTTCGTGGCAAGATCCAACAAAATTCTTGTCGTGTACAAGACCATTCTCATCTTTTCTGTAGCTGACACGTCAAATTTCTTAGCGTGTACACGCGCCGTTAGAGTTAAAACCTCGCATACGCGTTTTCACATAGTTCGTTTTTACTGTTGTTGTTGTTATTGTTGAAGAAAAACCTACAAACTCCTTGCTCAAACACATTATTCAAGAAATTTAACAGCCTCAATAACCGAACGGTTACCATGCTGTACTGCCACGCAGAGGTCTCGGTTAGATTCCCGGGCCGGGAGAAATATTTGTATGGCCTATATTAATTCTCTCGTGAGTTTGGGTGTAATTTGTTGTTGTCTACCTCTGTGTGTGTCCATGGCGCCCGCGATACAGGGTTTCCCTAATGCGAGGCTATGAGTCTGTGCGTTATTATTATTAATGTAGTATGTGAAAGAGGTATAATTTAACTAATTAAAATGCTAACTACAAACATTATTCCGTTTACTACATTTTACACCATATTTTTATCTTCGTCCTGAAAAATTACATAGAAATCACATACGAGGTATTCACTATAAGACGACGATATCGAGCTTGACACTTAGGATTTAAATTTAACTCTAAGACGCTTGCGATAAGAACGTTAATTACAAAAGCATTACCAGCCCAAGCATGCAAGTTATACTTACTATGTATTTGCAGTGGGACTTCAAGCGCGATCTCGGCAACGGGCACTTCGTCCTGCTGGTACGACCTCGGAGAGTCGTCCTTCAGGTAATGAGGGTTGTTGGCCTGCTCTGCGCGTCGGATCTCGCGCAGCTGTAATATTAATAACATTAGTCATGCAAGGGTTTAACTCGGTTGTTTTAAACATAGTAAAGACACGTAGCGTAACTCCATACAAATGTAAAAGCGCTGCTTGTATGTGTGCACGCTTGCTGCTCCATGTACGGACGTACACAATCGCATTATCTCGCGGTGCTCTCGCGTTGCATTGCGCGGGTTCTCTCACGCGCTATTAATTATAGAATTTAAGCAGCCGTTCGGTGTTTAAAAAATGGCATCAAATAATGGACGTGTTTATTGTTCTGTTTGAGGTAGTTTGATCTGTGTCTCAAGTTCAGAATTGTTCAGCGTTTCATTTCTATTGCATAATTATACTCCATAATCAAAATACCAATCCGCCATTCTGGTATAAAAATATCAATACGTAAATACCTGTTGTATTTGACAAAGGTTTTTCCATACAGCACGAGAATACTGCGATTTTCTCTTTTGATTGATGCGGTTCTCAATTCGACTGTACCTTTTACTTATGGATGTTTGGTACTTTTTGAGGATTCTTTTTTTGTTGGAAAGAGGGTACCCCAGAAGTGGTCCCATTTAATTCCCATTCAATTTGAAGACAATATTCCACCTCTAAGGGTGGCAAACTAGGGGATGAATGACAAAGATCGGTTTTTTTAGTACTCAGTACTGAGATTATTTCAAAGTATGTTTACGATCTGTAGGTACAACTAAAATAATAACGTGTGTGTAAATAAAAATAAAATAGTAACGTGTGTGGGTACACGATTGACGTATCGAACAGGCTGGAATTAACAGTACTTGTTTTTTTTTATTATTATCAAGTGATGGACGAACAAGTCGTGTGCTTGTTCGTCCCGTCACTTGCATTTTGTATGAAAAACATTTTTTTTTTAATTTGACCAATTTCTGATGTCCCGGTTTTTTTTCATCCCGCACAATTAATTCATCATTATAAGAAGCTGAATCTATCAGCATTAAAAACCAATCAACTTTATTCATTTTGTATGAAAAACACTTTATAAAATATGACCAACTTCTGTTGTCCCCATTTTTTTCTGCCTTACATAAAAATGATCCTTACATAAAACTGAGTCAATCAGCACAAAAAAAAGGATAAATTTTATTCATTTTTACATGCCAAAACTGTTTTCACAAAAAAAGACGTAATGGTTCCTTCTATGGTTCTTCTATGGTTTCGAATTTCCCCATACTGACCCAATAAAAAAAAAGCACTGTAAATATATCTACTCATCATATTTATTCTTATAAGTACCCACTTCTATTCTTTTTAGAAAAAAAAATATTTTTCATATGAAAACCGTGTCTGGAAAACTCTACGATTCCGGCTTGCCTAGTGAGGGGACCGTGATATTAAGAAATTGTAAACATTTTCTGTCAAATATTTTTTTTCAATTATATCGTAATTCGTTCACGGAACGCTAGCAAAGGCAAAAAGTAAACTCACCATTTGTAACTCCTCCTGCGTGAGTTGTTGCAAAGGCCTTACTTCAGGCTGCGGCGTGGCGAATACTGCGCCTTCACCTTCCTCCTCTGAACTCGAACTATCCGACGACCAGCGGTCGCGAGACATCCATTTGTCCAAATCGAGACTGAAATATACACATACATACCATCACGCCTATCTCCAAGTGCGATAGGTATAAAATTACGGATCTCTCTTCTAGCTGTTATTTAATAATCTCTGTAAAATTAATTTCTATTACTGAATTCGAGTGAAATATCGTATTTCGGTAATTTTTAGGTTTATTTTGGCTAATTTATTGTAAAATAAAAAATGTTTCAGGATATTACACTCGAATACTAAGGAATACTTCATAATATTCTAGAACATTTAAATAATAAAAATTGTCACCGAAATTAGATATAGAAAGCTAGCCTGAAAATTACTTACATACACAGCTTATGTGATAATAAGCCTTACGTCGTTCTCACGCAACTAACATCGTAGGTATTGTCGATTGAAATTTAATATACAATTAGTAGAATGAGTCGTTTAAATGGCAACACTGAGACAAGTTTGACAAATAATTGGTAAAAATAGTGACTCAAAAGGCAATACTGACAAAGTCAAATAATGGTAGAAATAGTGGCTTAAATAGCAACACTGGGAAGACTTTGACCAATAATTGGAAGCAATGGTTTTAACGGCAGCACTCAGCCGGAAAGACAATATCAATGTCACCAGGATGTCCTTCGGCTTAAGTTTACAGGTTCGGAAAAAAATCAAACAGTTTTGATGGTTCTCACAAAGATAAAAATAAACATACTCAGTAGGCATAGGCACTTTCTTCTGCGCCTTTGGAGCCACGGGCTTGAGTTCACCATCGAACATGTCAGCTAGCTCCTCGATGAGACCTCCACTAAAGCTTTGTGATGGTTCCTCGCCGTTCACTGGCGCCACATCGCCATCTGGACCGCCGTTGCTGTAAGAAAGATATGCAATTTAGTTAAATAACACAATGAACCCTGGCGTACGGAAAGTCCCATAAATCTTAGAAGACGTAAAATATATACATTACAAGGAGTTCTATTGCTATTAAAACCCTACATCAAGCATCACTTTAGTTCGAATATAGCTTCCAGTGCAACGGAACAAGATCCGTCAATGTGCAGCTTGAGTGCTGTCGTCGTCTGTAGTTTATTTACTAATTGTTAAATAATGTATATCAGTGGCGAAATGTCGATGTTTTCTTTTTCTCTTTCTGCACATTAGTGCACGCAAAATTTTACGATTGTATATTGTTTCCAGTCGAGATAACATGTAACAGTGACCTTTGACCTCAATTGACAATAGCACATTTTTCCCAAAAGCCTTTTATAAAATTTGACCTTGTAGACGCATGTTTGGTCATAATATTCATATTAGTTTTATATCTTTGTAACTAGTTGTTGACAAAAAAACAATAGTAAAATTGACTTTTAAAGGCCCTCAAAGGAAGTTGTAGCCTGTGATGTGATAACGTACTTCCTGAATACAAACCGATATTACGTTTGATGAATTAATATTATCGAGTTCTTAGGTTTTCGCGATTGTTACACATAGGAAATGAAACTATTTTTCCGGATTTACTTCTTTTTTTTTGGATTTACTTCACGTTTCATCACGGTTGTCAACCGTGACCATGGGACCTGTAAAGGGCCCGAAACGTCGGTTTGTTTGAAAAAACAAATATACGCGATTTAAATCCGGAAAAATAGTTTCATTTCCTATGAATTAATATTAGTCTCAAGTTTTTTTAGTTTAATGGAATTGGGTGCATGCTATTTAAAGACTTTTTTAATCATTATTCCAAGTTATTATCAATTATTTTTTAAATATAAAGATATCTCTCGTATCTGCTTTTCCAAAAACAAAAAGTATTTCCTAATATAATTTATTAGACAATTAAATTATATATTGTACACAGAAACTGAAAACACACAAATTCAAATAAGTATGGTTTTTTCTCCTCACTAGTCGCGACGTCAGACCAACGACTGGCGCTTCCGCTTTTTCGAAATGAGCTGGTTTAAATTTATTGACAAAAAAATTATATACATCATATCATATTTTTATTAAAAAAAAAATAGAAGTGTTTGTGTTATATTTTTGATGTAGATTCTACTTCAGTCATAAAAAATATATGTGAAGTAGTAGTCAGTTACCAGAATTTGCTTAATAAATTTACTTCCATTTTAATTGTGAAAAATATTTATAATACCTGTTCTCGTGAGGTATGAGTGTGGTTTCGGTTTCTCCTCGCAATTCGGGGGCTAAAGCGACATCCTCAGGGCTGAGTTTGCGTAGTACAAGGGACAGTAACGCGGTGGCGTTGTGAGCTCGCTCTTGGACCTCCATGTCTTCGCTGCAGAGGAGCGGGCGCATGCCGGCCAGTGTTTCGCGGATCACCTGAAGTAAACTTCAACTTCTAAAACTTCAAAAAAGGAGGAGGTTCTCAATTCGACTGTATGTTTTTTTTTTGTATATATGTGACGTGATAATACATGTGAACCGATTTTGATGACTCCTTTTTTGTTGTAAATAGGATACCTTAGAAGTGGTCCCGTTTAAATATGAACAGATATTCCATTATTCCAGTACTGAGATTATCCTCAAACAAGCTCGGAAATTTTGCATTTTCAACAAAATAACACACAAAATTTGCCATTTATGGAACGTGCAACTCTTTGCCGGCTTAGGCCGGAAAATAGGTACGAAAATCCATTACTGTCCGCTGCTCTAAACTTTTAAATATGTCTACTAACAAAGAGCTATGTAAACAGACTAAAGAAATAGTACATTATTGCAAAGGTCGGAAAGTAAAGGATTGCAGAACGAGTATGAGTTGCAAGGCCGAGAATAGCGAAGCCATGTATTATATAAGTCAGGCAACCCGTGTTCTCGCCGAGATATATACAGTGCTTTTCTCAAACAATCAGAAAACATTATACGTTTTTCGAAATTCCTTAAAATTGACAGTTTAAAAAATTGGAGAAGGCGAGTAAGCGGTTCTTTACATTTTGCTGTTTTCTGAACTTCAAGCATCGAATCTATTCGAATATTACGGAAATTGACGATCGTATTGTTGACTAAGATTACACATGAGGCATTCTAAATAGAAATAGTACTTTAATGCATGTAAAGGCCTGACGTATATAAAATAAAATGAAAAATAAATATAGCAGCTACTCCATCACAAGGCATCTCGTTGTCTTAGAATTTCAATTAACATTATTCTACTGAAAAGGTGATACAAGTACCCCAATGGCTGCGTCAACGTCATTTTTCTGTTCATAGATCCTGAGCAACTTGGCGGCGAGCTTCAGAGCCGCGTGAACACAGACGGCGCGCGCGCGCATGTGGCCGCCGCCCACGCCTGCGCACAGCGTCAGCGGAGATATGGACTCGCGCATCACTTGCTCTTCGCTGTGGGTGGAAGTAAAACCAATCTTTTCAGTTCAATCGTTGCAGTTCAGAGGTAAAGAACCTTAAGTTTTAAATAGTTTTTTATTACAGTGTTTTAAAGATAATGAAACTTTTATTACGCTTTTAAAAGTAATTTTATTTGACATATTTTATTTGACCTTAAGGTCAAATAAAATATGTTGAATAGAAAACAAACGACGACAGCACTTAATTGCTTCCGTGGCCGAACGGTTACCATGCCGGACTGCCACGCAGAGGTCCTAGGTTCGATTCCCGGGCCGGGAGAAATATTTGTATGGCCTACATTTATTTCTCTCGTGAGTTTGGGTGTAATTTGTGTTTGTCTATGTATGTATCCATGGCACCCGCGACACAGGGTTTCCCTAGTGCGGGGCTATGATGAGTGTGTGCGTTATTATTATTATAATGTTTTTTTACCATTGCGTGATATTTAGCCTTAAAATAAATGTTATAAAACATCAAAAATCCAAAATACGGACTTAAGGTCTTTTACTTCTCATCTAAAGAATTGGATTCCAGGAATTGTTCATAGGTTCACAAAGACATGACATCTTTCGGATCATATGAAATGTTTTATATAAACAAGAATAGTATGTAATCTGCCTAATTTTAGCCAAGAAACTATACCTACCGAAATTATTAAAAGCACAGTATGTAGCAGGGTATTGTATTTGAGAATATGTATAAACACATGTTATGTTGTATTTAGAGGTGGTTACGTTAATAAATATTCATATTAAATTCGCGTATAACAAAAAAATTATATATAATAAAATTATATATAGTACAGAGAATTTCGAAGACTATGCAGACACTGCTGGGCACGGGTGTCCTCTCAGGCGGGGGTTTAGGCCATAGATCCGCCACACTGGCCCAGTGCAGATAGGGAACTCGCACGTTTTCCTAGGGCTGTGAGCCTTCTTCGACGTACAGGTATCATCACGATATTTTCCTTCACTGAAATGCTCCTGGTAAATTTCAAATTCAATTTCGCATATAAATTCCGAGATACTCAAAGGTCCCGCCCGGATTCGAACCCACGGCCTCTGCTTGAGAGACAGTAAGTCATTAGGCTGCCACGACTTCATGTATAAATGGATAATGTGCATCTGTTCATGTACAAATAGATAATTATGACATACTGGCAGTACTCAGCGAGGACATAAGCCGCGGCGTACAGCACCTCTCTGGTGGCCGGTCCGGGTGGCGCGGCGGATGCGCGCGCGCAGATGGACGCGCACTCGCGCGCCGCGAACGAACGCACGTCCGCTACACGCGCGCCCACTTCCGTCAACTGACCCGCTATTAT
>NW_020653945.1:16814850-16879748 GCF_003589595.1 Hyposmocoma kahamanoa
CAAATAACACACCTTAGTGAATTTGTGTTCACTCAAATTATATTTTTTTTTAAATCTGATTTATTTGACATTAAAAAGCTCCTGAACCACCATTGACCTACCAACAAACGGACGTCGGGCTAATACAAAAAGCACAAAAAAATTGTCCGGAGTTAACCTATACAAAACGTAGTGACATGTAAAGAAATATAAAAAAACTAAAACATTTAATTTAAATCGTAACGTCCTTGCAATACTGTTTAATTTTGCTTGCAACAATTTAAAGGCCCAAAAATTCACCATATTCAGCTTCTACTGGCAACTAAACAAAATGTAAACTAAACAAACCACTATTTCATTAATCCCTACTGGCGATTTACAACTTTTTCCAGCTTAACCATGATAGGTACTGGACAACGATCCTAAAGTCCATTCCACATAGCATGGGTACGGTGACGTTTGAGATCTGAAGTTTCTAGAGATGAAGTGATGTAAAATCGAACGAAAAACAACGATTTAAATATCTTATTGACGTATTTTATTTTTTATTCGGGACTTAATCACGTGTAAAACATATTTTAATTAACTCGACATTTTGGACGTATTGCAACGTCCGTGATTTCGAAGGGACTGAATAAACGTAGTGCTTAAATTCTCTTTGGGACTGAAAAGGCGGGTGTCAGCATCTTCTAGCCGTGCGAGTTTTTCTAACTACCCGCACTTAATCTTCGTTATTTATTTGTGCACTAGGGTTGTCACTAGACCGACACACAACACTCACGACATCCGGCGACAAATTTATCTATTTCTTTCAGTAGCCTGATTTTGAGAGTAATTAAAAATAGTATGTATGTAACATAAAAATTTGAAATGTCACAGTACCCACCTTATGTCAAATGGACTACAGAAGACTCCATGAATTTCGAAGATATTTTGATTGGCATTCGCAGATTTTGTAGTAATGGCTCATCAAAAAGATAAGAGGAAGTTTTCACGATACTAATGTCCGTCCCAAATGTCCACCCTATATCCTACATCCTGCATAGATATTCCGTGGCCAGAACATGCCTATATAAAGCATAGCATTCGAAGATATTTGATATTCCGAAGTTCGCTCTTACATGCTATTCTTTAAAATGAAAATATAATTACCATGCTTAGCGCTAGTTTCCATCTCAGTAAGCTCGGCGAGCACAGTCACGTACCACTCGAAGTCGATTACGTGTTGGTAGTTGTTCTGCGAGCAGATCTCGATCATGCGCGTGAGCAACTCGTCGCGGTATAACGTGCCCTCTGCGCGTTCCATGTGCACCATTAATTTCTTTACGATTTCCATTAGGTTTTTCTTCGATACCTGTAGGAAAGGTGCAAAATTTCTTAAACATTTGTGAAATTGTAATAACGTGTACGACGAATTGTGTTTTCTATAGGATCTTATCATTTTATTTGATGACATATAACACGATGTTTTACTACTACGATATTCAATTATTTTTTGTGATCCTGCTTTACCTATGCACGGTATGCTGAAGGCGCTGGTTCGAAACCAGCCAGATCGATAAAAAAAAATTCGTTAGTGTTCGACCTTCGTATTAATAACTATAACAAACTAGTGCAGAATTTTACAACAAATAATTGAAGATTAGTTATTACTTTTTTTACTTAAAGAAAAATATAACACTAGACAAAACTGATTATCGAATTCGGCTAGAGTTATAGTTTACATTTCACTTTCCTACAGTATTTGCCATTTTAGGAAAGAAGACCTGTTTTTGTACTGGCGAAATTTGTAAAGAGAAATAAATATTATTACATATATTTTAGATTACCATTCCGTAAAGCAACCCGAGGGCTCTGAGACGGATGGATTCGTCTTTATCGTCAAGACACGCCAGCACGAGGTCCTTATGCGCCTGCACCGACTTCGGGTGTGACTTCAGAATACGCGACATCGCAAGAAGGCCCAGGTACTTCACTGTATATATAAAAAAATATGTATATTAAAAAATCACGTATACTATAAGTAGAGCTCTAGCTCGAAAAGGCCTTTTTCTTTCGACAAAAGTTGATGACAAATTAAACTACGCGATTTGTTGTACATTACTTATTTATGTAATATAAATCCGTTGGTATATTTTATTATTATTATTGTTGACATTAAATTGACAATGATAACTAATTGTGTTTATTAAATTATTTTCGTCAAAGATTAAAAGTACAAGGAAGAATAAAAATTTATGAGATGCAAAATTCAGAAAGCATCGGAAGGTAAACATTTTCTTTTGTTTAAAAAAAACTAATATTTTATAGTTCAACTGTTTTTTTTTCATCTACCGTTTACTTCGCTATAATGAGGAGAAAAGTTGTGTTTCGCTCGGCAGAAAAGTTGTTTTGTGTCTCGTGACTTGAAACCCTCGCTACGCTCAGGAATCTATTTTTGAGCCACTCGCTTCATTCGTAGTTCAATCTTAGCTTCCTTCACTTGCTCAGGTTTCAATACAAGCACTCGCGTCAAACAACAACTTTGCAGCCTTGCATAACAAATAACTATTTTATATATATATGTTAGGCTCCATATACAGTCATTGAGCAAAACAAGTCCACAATGCAGTGTGGTCTCTTTAAAATACCCATTACTCGTGCTATGTAAGGCACTTATTGAAATAGCCAGACCGTGTTGCGGCTTACTTAAAAGACTTGAATGCGTGATGGTCAAATATTTTGAGAACCACGACGCAAATTTCCTACTGCGGTATTTTTGAGTTAATTACAACGCGTTCTGTTTATTTTGTAAGTTATATAATACGTGTTATGGATATTTCAAAGAGACCACAACGTGTTTTGGACGTTTTTTGCGCTCAATTAGAGTTTTCGTTCTTTGAGCCTAACATATGTCATATGTATATAATATATACAAATTTACTTTTCCTCAATTAGTTTTAAAGCGAATCAAAACCATTGGGGCTACTCTCGATCTCCGTCCGACATCCGTCTGAAGCAATTACTGTCAAATAAGTAATATTCGACAAAATTAAAAGACAAGTATCCAGTATGAAGCTTCATTCGCATCACGCGTCTTTTCATTTGGTCAAGTATTGCTTATTTGGCAGTAATTGTTTCGGACGGATGTCGGACGGAGATTGAGAGTAGACCCCCAGGTCGTCCTCATTCAACGCCCATAGGACAAACTGTTGGTCCACTGAGGTCGTCAAGTACATTAATATGTAGAGGTATATATCAATATAGTTTTATTAAGTGCTGGGGATTTCCGTAGTTTCTACCTAACCCAGTGAGTGACAAGCGCGATACACTAACATCACGCATCCATGAATGCTTGTGTGTTCATGACCTTCGACCATTTACTTACAGTTCTGATCACTGTCTTCGATAAGTATCCGTAGTTTCTGCACGCACAGCTGAACTGACGCGGCGTGGCCGGGCATACCGCTGCTGATGCTGATCAGTACGGCAATTACCGTGTTGATGCATTCATATAGAAGAGACATCGCTGACGTACTGTGGCACATAATATTACAGTGTGGTATCTTATGGGGACCGATCGTACCATAACGTATAAAAAAAAACACAATAAGGCGCTACGCAAACGTGGACACTTGGTTATCAACACAAAACACTATCGCAGGAATTCGTGGTTGCTGTGTCAGGTAACGGCAACCGGACATAGTAGTCACGATGACATCGATGAGCAAGACTTATTTGCTGCTGATTATAAGTCGATATAGACGTCGTCGCCGTCAATACTTACAGGTAAATCAACCCATGACAGCAGCACTTTCTAGTTGCTTTAATCGAACACTTTGATTAGCAAGCGGTGTACGTCGTGTAGACGCAACGGGAAACAGCAGTGTCAACATTTCACATCTCCGGTGAAACAGTGACTTAACTTAGCGAAATTTGGCAGAAAGCGAGTTAAAGGTTTGATTTTATGTTTTCACGGCTACTGAATACATTTGAAGATCTTTTATTTTATTATTTGGAACATGTGCAGCATAGTTTTATCAATAAAATAATGTTAAGTAACAGATGACAGTGGTAATTACAAATCTCCACAAATAGCACAAAATTATTTCATATATTAAGAATACCATTTTTAAATTGTTATATTATATTACACTCTGTGTACAAATTTCATTGTTAAGTCATTGTAACATTTTTTCGCAATTAAAGGACTATTCGGTCTAATACCGTGCAGCGCGCGAGCTGAGCCACGTACGAGGCTCAGATTGGAAATGCTGCGTACATTACATATAAAGTTATTCACATTACATTGCATTATATTTTGCACATCGAGCTATTTCCGAGCTCGTCTGAGCCTCGGATGCGGCCCGGCCCACCTCGGCTCATTGTAATGTGAACACTCTCCAGTGAAGTGACTACGTTCTTTTTTTTTTAAATGGATGATGAAAAATTAATTGAGTGCGTAAGAAATTACTATAATATGATATAACACTATTATATTCGAGTTTTGAGATTGACTCAGTCTAATTTAAGATCGCGTCACGTAAGAGGCTCGGATGCCTCAGACGCGCCTCGCGCCCGGCACGGTCTAATGTGAATATGAATGTGCAGCACGTCTGAGACTCGGACGACTCGGGCACGGCTCGCGCCCGGCACGGTAAAGTGAATCGTCCTTAACTTTGTGATTCACCGTAGATGGAATAATTAGGTTTATTTCATATTAATTGTATGAAAATATATAAATAGCATTAGTTACCAGTTGCGTGTATCCAACACAAGACAACAAAGTATCTACGTTTGCGTTGTGCCTTAGTGTACAGAGAGAAACATCTAGAAAATGTAGAGGTGAATTATATGCGGTATCTTGTGGGAAAACGTCAGTGCATGTTATGAAATGTACATGCTCAAGAGTAACCTGTGATAGAATATTTTAAACATCAATAGCTACTTGATTAAGAACTTTCATTTAATACATCTTTAATAGGCAGTGAAGCAAGCAATCGTTTACAAACTCGAACAGTAAGTAATCAAAGTGTATAACTATTATCTACATGAAAATATACAAATGTCTAACTACGCAATGTATAATAAAGATAATAATTCAACTAGTAATTTTAGATCCTCTAAGAAAATGGTTAATGCGACAATTTACGAAGCTGTATTACAAATCAAACAAAGAAGCAGTGGAAGCAGCCATTAGATTGTACTAACACCAATAAATTTATTTAAAATAGCCTTTATACGATTGGCAATATAGTCCACGTTTGTTAATAGCAAAGTAAAAGTCTCCCTTCACCCCATAGAGACCAAAATAGAGAATAAAATGAAGCATTGTTATTTTATGTTATTTTTATCAAAAATAATGTTTGTGTTATGCCTGGGACCAACTTAATACTTAATTCAGACGTTAAATGTTATTTTTTGTAGCCAGTGTCTTTTTCGTACGCAGACGAAGTAGCAACTGTCGGCTATTTAACAACTAACTCACCTATGAATTAAGTTAGTTAATGGCTCAATCAGTTTCTTGCCAAGTCGAGGCTCTAATGGGGTTAAGGCACCAAACTGCAACAAACACAATGACTCTACTTAACACTAGCTTAATTCATTCGCTAAATGATAATGACGCCTATAAAATATAACGCTCTTCTATGTTATTATGACGTGTTTCCCTATGACATTATTACGGTTTATCTAAAACAAATTGTCGTTAATCTAAAATAATTTTGATCTTTCCTCATTATGCAAATTAGTTGTTTTACATGTAAAATAAACGAGCTTCCCTAGAAATGTACTTTGTTTAAAAACTTTAACCTGTTGTACCTAATATTTGAGTTCACGTCTTGTTTTAAATAGCATTACATCATTTCTCGTGTCTCGAAGGTAAATAAATGAATATTCAAATAGGTTTGTTTGAATCTGCGGCGAAAATAATCTAAAACGTGATATGTGCTGATTAAGAGTGTTTATTCATGTGAATTGTTGTTTCTTTCGGCATGCTTCACGATTGTTGCAACCAAATATCAGACACTTTTAGAATACATAAAATCAAGTCATCGGATGTATGTGTTTTATGAACATTCTCTGAAAAATAACACTATACTAAGAGCTATTTAGCACGTCAATAGCGAGCATTCACCCCTTCCTACCACTATATGTTACACGTTATTTGTGAAAACAATACTCTCCAGTATTCCAAATAATGAGCGAAAGTGTTATCGTTAGCGTATCGTGGTAGAAATCATCTTAACGTACAGATGATCTCGGGAGTTTTTTATTTATAACTATAACATGTACATACATAAAAAAATGTAAGTAAATTTGCATTCCTTTTACGGCTATGTACAACATTTGAATAAAGGGAATATACATAACTTCCTACTTAAAATGAGACTTAATGGGAAGTAGAAGAATTAGTTGCAAAGTTTGAAATAGTTTAAGAGTAATTAAAGATATTAATTAATGACTTTATTCTTTAAAAAATATATAATAAAAAACACAACAATATTTCAATACGAATCAGAACCGCTACTTTCCTAAATATTTTAAGTTATGTCATTGTAAAAGCCAGTGATAACGCATTATGTTACTCAAGTGTCAAAATTGCGACAGTTTTACGGGGATCAGCGATCGGTCACTGTCGAATTGTGATTTTGGGATGAAAGTCGGTTCAATGACCGCTAATGACATGGTTAATAACACTCGCTATAGTATAGCACTACTTGCTATTTATTGTTTTTGTACAGGGTTAAAACTTAATTAATGCCTCCCTAAAGCTAATTTTGTAATGTCCCTCGAGTTAAGCTTGAAATAAAAGACGGTATTGTAAAAGTGTCTCATGCGTGTCGCAAAGAGTAAAGCCTTCCTGTGTATAGACAAAAATGTGGCATTTGTTTCTAAAACGAGTCTCAATGGTGAGGCGTGGTGAATGAGTCTAGCGTCTGGCAACTCCTTTATATCGCTGTTACAACAACTTTGTACCTGCATATAAGATCTATGAGGCTTTGACTTATTTTCCGCCCGATATCTGGCTCATACTGTGTCATTAAACCAAACTGTGGAGAATTTACACATAATAAGATTCATTATAGAGGCAAACCTATTTATGTCTGACAGTGTTGAAATTACAGAGTTACGAATTGCATTATATCACGAAAGGTCGAATCGCAAATTGAAATAATAAAGTGGCGAAACTAAAAAAATAACATTTCTGGGACATTTCAAAAGAAATTACGTACGAAATAAAGTCATTGTCTTTTTTTGTAGTGTTGCAACGAATAGTTTATTCGGCGTGGCCGAATACACGAATATTAGGCCACACTACTCGGCATGATTAAAGCATACACGAAAATTACCACTTATTAATTTCAGCTATGACAAATAATTGTGTACAATAAAACAAAAAGAAAGTACGTTCTCTTGCTTAGTTGGTATAGCGTCTGGTACGGTATGCTAGACATCGGTTCGAATCCGGCCGGACCGAAGGAATTTTTTCTGAGTGTTCGATCTTTATATAATAATTATATGTAGGGCGCACTATAAGTTTCCGGAATGAATAAGAAAAAACTACTATAAATAGTCAGAAATGAATTTATTGTTTCTCAAAATATTCTCTGTTAGCGATAATGCACTTTTTATACGATGAACTAATTTTGAAAACATTTATACCACTCCTCCGTGACAATCTCTGAAGCATATTTTTCATACTCTTCGACAGCCTCTTCAAGTGATGAAAATCGTTGATCGCGTAACTGGTTCTTAATTTTTGGAAATAAATAAAAGTCACAATGTGCCAGGTCGGGACCGTACGCGGGATGGCTCATAAGGTCAACGTTGTTCACCTTCAAAAATTCATTTATCTGTCTGGCCGTGTGAGAACTGGCATTATCGTGGTGCAAGATGATTTAGCGTTTACGGTTATTTTTACGGAGTTTGTCAATAACTTCCGGCAAACAAATGGTCGTGTATCAATCACAATCAATCCACGGTATAACGACTCTCCAAAGCAACAGTGGCCCCGTGTCTAGTTTTATTAAAAAAAGAAGCAATCATCCGCTTAGAGGCACTTTGCACGTGCGCCACTTTGGTTGGTTTCGGCTCATCTCGAAAGACTCATACGTTCGATTGCTGCTTTGTTTTGGGATCGTAACTATAAATCTATGTTTCGTAACCTGTTACTATAGCCCACACCAAATTTGACGCCCCTTCGTTGAATCTGGTAAGCATGGCATTGCATCAAGCGACGCGATCCATTTTTTGACCCTTAGCCAGATTGTGTGGGATCCACCGAGGGCACAGCTTTTTCACACACAATTGTTTGTGTAGTATTGATTGTACTTGACTCATGCCTATTCCTAAAGATGCCCGAATCTCATGGTATGTCACATGCCTGTCTGTTTTGAACGTACGGCGCACAGCATCGATGTTTTTGTTGTTCACAGCAGTGGACGGGCGACCATCACGAAATTCGTTACTGAGATTTACACGACCGCATTTGAATTCTGCAAACCAGCTATAAATAGTCGTCTTGCATGGTGCTTCATTGCCAAAAGCAATTTGAAGAAGAGCGACACTTCGCTGAACTGTTGTAATACACTTAAAAGTCGTAGAAAAACATACTACGAAAATTTTGACGAGTTAAATCCATGGTGATGTAGACAAACAATTTCTAAAATGAGGCCACAATGTAAAAACAAGTGACAGTCAGATGAAACAAACTGTATTCTACAGCCAAAGAGTTCCATTTTCAAGTGTTGTAATTACTTTTTAAATATTGTTTATGTAAGTAGCCAGATCCGGAAACTTATAGTGCGCCCTATGTAACAAACTAGTGGAATAATTTGACATAAAAATAATTGAATATCAATTTAATACAAATTTTAATACAATGAATAGCGACAGCTTAAAAGTCGTTGAAAAACCAAATACAAAGATACGCCGTAAGCACATAGAGAAATTCGTGAGGTCCGCTGGTTCGTTCCGTGGCTTAGTTGGTATAGTGTCTGGCACGGTATGCTAGAAGACATCGGTCCGAATCCGGCCGGATAGAAGAAGTTTTTTCTGAGTGTTCGATTTACATTAATGATTATAACAAACTAGTGGAGTAATTTCACATAAATATAATTGAATATCAATTCAATAAAAATTTAAAAAAGAAGGTACTTTAATTTTCAAGTATATATGTATAGTTTAAATTTGTGACATCTTAATGAAGAAAGTAATTGTTTATTTCACTTCAGTTTGATTATTTTCAAAAGCTAAATTTTGCGTTTGTGTTGAAAATAATTGCTTGTCGATATTGTCAGCGTTTAAACTAGCGTACAAAGTAGTTTTAATTTGAATACGTCAGACATGACTACAGTAGAGCTAATTGCACAAGTGCAGCGCGCGCGTAGCGCATTCGCCAAATCTTTACGTACCCTTAGATAAAGAAACGAAATATTGCACTTTTGCGAACTCACAATGTAAGTTCAGCATTAATAAAAGTTTTTTATCTTCCTCCTGTTTTTAGGTATTCAGCCGAATAGTGATTTGATATTCAGTATTAGGTCGAATAGCAAAAAACAAGCCTAATACCGAATAGTAACCAAATAGTTGTTGCAACTCTACTTATTTTATAGGAAAAAGAATTTACTCATATTTGGCAGCAGACAGATTGCATATTATGAGCTGGTGCCACATTTTTTAAAATCTACTTTAGCAATTTTTCAAGAAGTCACAAATCGAATTTCGTCGCTTTACTATTAAGGCAACAATATATTTAAGCCGGGTCCAATTTTGTATCAGTTTGGGTGTTTCAGACCTCCCGACGCATACGTGACACGAATAAGTCTGGGGCAAACTACGACGATGACCTGTCATCAGAAGCTTGAACTTCAATCATTTGATATATCTTTAGTGTCGTAAACAAATGTGTTGTCAACGAAAGAGGACAAAGTTTTAACAACATACCAATTTGATGATTTTGATAAGCATCCAGTTGTTAGTGGACGTTGTCATGAGTTTGAAGAAGACTGGTGCTAGTGAGAGATAGTTCTTGGGGTTCTTTCTGGCCAGTTCGCATACAACGTTCACTGCCGCTGACTGTACGCCTGTAAAAAATGAAAAGTTTTTATTTAAAAAAAACTGACTTCAAAAGTTCGTAAAATTACATCTATTTGCATTGACTTACAAATAAATGGACGACGGGTCTAATACAAAAACCACGAAAAAAATGTCCCAAGTCAACCTATTCGAAATTAAAATTGTTATGTCATCGCAGTATCGCGCTGTCCGTAGAACAAATGAAGACTAAAGCGGAGTGTCGCGCTCTGTATACGATTTTAGCGCCTTACAAGTGCGGACACTTTTTAGCGCGGACCCGACGTCCATATAATTGTAAGTCAATGTCTATTTGTTAAATTTTATTGGGATGGGTTACCGGAAAGTGCGCGAAACCGGATTCATCCTCTAGTTTGTCACCCTTAGAGAGGGAATATTTTCTTCAAATTTAAATGAAACCAATAGTGAGGTACCCTCTTTCCACCAAAAAAATAGTCATCGAAATCGGTTCACTATCGGGTTATCGCGTATCACACAAAAAAATACAGTAAAATTAAGAAGCTCCTTTTTTTGAAGTCGGTTAAGAATAGACCAAACGCTTGTTGTATAAACAGTAGATTATTGAATAAAAATTACCACAAAAAATGAAGAAAAGCTATACCAACCAGTATTAAGAAATGTTTTGAAAAGTGTGCATGTTCAAGTAGTCTAATGTGGTCACTTTTCATGTTACTGTACCTGGTACAAACTAAAAAATCCCGTATACTATGTGTACCAGAGCAATGGAACTTATTCTGGGGCACTCCCCAGAACACACAAAAATCAATTTAGAAAAATTCATTTCCTAAATTAATCTTACCAGGAATCAAACCCAGACCTTCCTCATGCAACATCCATGATGCAAAACGTTGGGCCACCAAGGTCGGAGAATCAAGATCATTATAAAGTCACAAGACACTTAACTAGTAATTTTTTGTTTCCTACCAGAAACTTGTGATAAACATTACCAGGGTCAGGATCTTCTAATTTTTCCTTCAACTTAGGGAATGCAGGTCTGAGGGCTTCAGGATACCTTAGGAACACCTTATACATCATTAGAACAGCCTTCATTCTCAGGTACGGTTTTGTAGAACTCATCTGTAACAGAATTAAATTAAAATTGCAATGTTTTTAATAATATGCACTGAGTTTTATTTTATAAAATTGAATAATTTTATGTATTACTACATTATATTTTGTTGAAATAACCATTTATAAATAATAGTTTTCATTTGCTCCTTACTCATTTTAAATTTTAAAAATGTATATTGATTGATTATAATTTAAATGAACAGATGACATTAAAATTTTTTAAATGTAAGATTGTTGTAAGATAATAATGTTTACGCTCCACTAATGCCAAAAGGTTTGGGTAAAATACTGTCTCTCTGCTGACTATCATAAGGGAAATTTAATAGCAGTTTGTTTATTATAATATCTAGTAGTGGGACAACAATTCATACGTCTGGCGGTCAGTGGCATGCCCACTCATAATAAGTGCAGTGATACTCAGAGCTTTAAATCGCAAATATCTGAAGGGCACTGCCAATGCACTCGTAATCCTGACACAAGATTGGCAACTGGTTTCTCCAGTCAAAACCAGATCTATCAAAGCTAGAATACAGTAATGATTACATTACTGGTTGGCGGCAGAAATATCTCTGGTGGCACTTCTTGACTTTTTTAATATGACCTGTAACAATTAGGTGTGAATGTCAGCCTTGTTAATGTTGATCCCTTTTATTGTACTTTACTTAGGGTTACCTTCAAACACTTTTACAGAGTTCTCTAGTGCTAATAAATAGCACTAGAGAACTCTGTAAAAGTGTAAAACTCTGTAAAATGCTATTGCATTCGACAAATTTTTCAGGTCAACTAATTATCAGTTTATGGTTCATATTGTTTGGTGCCTTTAAATTCGACACTTGTAAAAGTGCTACATTGGTGCGACTGTGGCACTGCAGCAGCTTTTTGGTAATAGTCCGTATTAGTTAGTTATAAGGTTAGCTCATAAGGACTGCAAATGTCACATAAGTGGCACTACAACTGTGTTTCTAAATACATATTGTACGAAAATTAGTAGTGGCGCGGCCGCATAGCCACATAGACGCCACTACAGTGCCTAAATTTAAGGGGTCCTTAAACTGTACTTAGTGTCAATATTGGACTATAGAGGAGTCATAATCATATATTAAACACGGTAGTCATATGAAAATTAGAGTAGAATGTCTGTTTCTGTAGGCATACTCACTGTATGCCTACAGAAACAGACATGAGGTGTCAAATGATATTATACCTCACTGCTGGGCACAATCTCCTTCATAAGTCAATGTTGGACAAATAACAATCTGTGGGCCAACTCCAGCCCACTTATACCCTTTCTAAAGTAAGTGTGTATGGGCCTCATAAATATATTTTGGCAATCTCATTGATATTAACACACAAAATAACATAACATAATGTTAACAACATTCACACAAAATAACACACTACAAAATATTAATTAAAAATATTTAAAAGGAAAATGTATTTCTTCTGGCTCCCTGAGAGATTTCTTATGATTAATCTGACTCCTAATGAGAAAAGTTTCCCACCCCTAGTTAAAGCAACAGTTCAAATTCCGCTATGCGATTTTAATAAAACAAAAAAAAAGAGAAATAATAAAATACATACCAATGTCATGATATCATTTGCCAAATCTCTAGCTAAGTCATGAGAAATAAAACAGCTGAGGCCACTCAGCGCCAGTCCAGCTTCATACTGATTTTGAGCATTTAGGTCTTTCCGGATCATGTTCGTAGTGAGCATTAGCAGTTCCGAGTCAGCGTGGAATGATTGACTAGCAGCAAGGTAGCCGATCCTCTTATAGGTAAACTTATTTGAACTCATAACTTCTATTATGTTGAATATAGACCATGATATATCGTAGCCTAACATTTGTAGCTGTAACAAAATAATAAAACTTTTAATTTTAGTGTTGTTTACTTTAATATTAGTTACAGAAATTAAAGCTTGCTTAAAGGGCTATAAATTCAGTATTTATATTACAGTACTTACGTATGTTAATTTCGCGACCGCATTTGCTTTCACTGCTATGTTATCTTGGCGTAATTCTACTTTTATTTCTTCCATACATTGTGCTATGTATTTCGCCTGAAAACAATTTCAAATTTTGGAATTGTTTATTGACCTATTAAAATATCGATTAGGGGTGTGTTCTATAAACATAACATTAAATAAACCAATAAATACCTCATTATCTTTGTTATTTCTGATACCTCGAACTAAATCCGTAAGGTTTTTATCGAACATCCTCTCGAAGTTACCCTTTACTTTTTTCAGAGCCATGTTGATGATTTTGGTTCTCAATCATTTAAAAATCTTATAATTATCAACTACAAACTAAAAACATGACCGCACTACACTGAAAAAATCAAGAATTTCGTCAAACGAGGATGTCTGGGATGTCAAAAACTCAAAATTAATGACATTTCATTTGGTGCAATGTTGGCATTAGGGATGCCCTTGCTACCGTTAGCACAGCTGATTCTCTAAATGATCTAATCGTTCTCAAATATTTTCAGAACACTCTGAGTTAGACAAAAACCATGACAACCTATTATTTACTGTTGGTATTGTAATTATTTTGTATTCAGCTGAACTTTATAGGATTTTATAAATTTCACTACTTTCCATAATTCTAATCTTAAACATAGTTTTGCTTGACCGACATACACTAGTTAGGACATAAGACTCTTTTTCAAATCGAACATGAACCGAACCTATATCTCCCATCACTCGCAAGCGGATTACAAAAATATAAGAAAAAAAAAACTACTAATAGTACATACATATTATGTCAAAATAAAGTCCGCTTGTATGCGATTCGCTCTGGACCTTTTGGAGGGAAAAGTTTCGTTTTTATTTTGACTTTCAATTATTTTGTGAAATCTAGTTTAAAGTGGAATAGGATAGTGCTATTGTGCCTTAATCGCAGATTAAAACGCGAAATTATACGAATCTCGAACTAGAATACCCGTAGCGGCCCGTTTTAAGGAATCCCGAGTCAATCCAAGCACGCCGCCTCAAATTGCCTATCCTGTTTGTGGCGGCCATATTTACAGAAACATAAACTTCATGTTTAGGCCGATGGCTTTGCCAAAGCCTTAATAAATTTAAAAAAAAATCCGCTTGTATGCGGCTTGTTTTTTTGCTTGTTTTGTTTTATATTTCGAGGAAATTGTTTCCTTTCAAAAGTTGATCATACTAATTTGTTAAGTCCTTTATAAATTTTATGCAAGTGACCCATAAAAAAATTCTTAAAGTTAAATACCAATCGAGTAATTAATGTTTCAGTGATCCATTTATTACGCCCAATAAGCTCGACAATGATTATTTTTTTGAGTGAATTGCAGAGAGAACACCTTAGCTTACTACATCAACATTCTGCGCAAGGTAAAAATCTACTCGTACCAATAGTTCAGTTAGGAAACTATTCCTCGTGGTCGCTATTAATAATTGTAAAGACAAAGTACATAGATTTCTCTGTCTAAACCCATTTATTTTCAGTCCTAGTGGATTTTTGTAAGCTGGCCATTGACTATCTAAATAATGGGAGTAACCCTAAAAAGTATGGAATTGCGGCAGGTAAGTGATTAATTATATTTATAATTAAGTATATGATTTTTCAGAGTTTCAATTTTTAGTCGCAAATTTGTCAATAACAGCTTATTCTAATGAGAATCACTCTTCCTACCACTAATATGCATATAGATAACCCATTTGCTTATAATTTTAGGTACTTGTATCAATAGAATGACACCTCCAATGAACACTATGCCAACTTTATATTTGGGTCATTTTCTGTTATTTTTATAAACATACATATTTTTATTTACTAATATTGTGGTCCCCAAATTTTGTGAAAAGAAAAAATAAAAATAGAACAGGTCCAAAAAGAAGGTTGTGTAGTGTCATTCGATGTATTGAGAAGAAAGACTTGTAAAAGCCAATTCTAAAATTGGTTTTTGGACTGACAATAACAAATTTATTTTATTTATATAATCTAATTACAATGAACATATTTAATTACCAGTGAATGGAATAGGTAATGTTTATTTACCCAAACTTCGAGGAACAGTGATAAGTAGTGGAACCTGATTTTTTCAGGATTCGGGAAATCACTTGTGAAAATGGCATTTAATAATCAAGATAAAATCCGTCTGGTAAAATTCTAGTAACATCTAAAAGAAGAATCCTTTTTATCAAGTTAATTCCAGTAGGATTGAATGTGTACAGAAAAAGTTCTTACATAATGTCTGCTACACTGAAGGAGTTCTAGACACCCTTTCCCATTATGTGGACCAGCTATCCAGGTATAGGATCCTATTTCTGTCCAACCGCAGAATTATGTTAGATTTATGCTTCTTACATAAAATTATAAATAATGCAACAGATTCTCCTCAACTTTTGCAAAAAATTAACTTTACAATTCCTAGGTGTAACGGGCGTCCCATTAATTATGTTCCATTTAAACATAGATTTTTGCAGGACAAATTTAGGTTTAAGTGCCCTGTAACAGAGTTATAAAAAAATACAACAATGTATTTAAAGTCATGAATCTCGACAGATTTAATGACTTGCTAGCTATCTTTAAAAATAAAATTAAAAAATATTTTATTCAAAATTCAGAATGATCTGTTTTGTACCATATCGTTTGTTTATATTCTCATTCTAATGTAGGGATTATATTGTTTTTATTTATTTTTCTTTTTATAAAGAAAGTAGGGATTGTAATTATAAAGAGTAATTGAATAATTAATTTTCATATATCCTTGAATCTGTATAGCTTGCTGTGTTAGCCAATAAGTATTGTGTATATATCTACCTTTAAACTTTGTAAAGTGTTGTACATTTGCTATTGTTGTATATCCATCATATACAATGAGTAAATAAAGAAATAAAAGAATATTGTCACCACAAAATACCATGTTATAGCGGTCTTACCTTTTATAATTGTTATTAAAATGCTGGCTGTATTATTTATATTGGCTACTATTTTTAAGGGGATATGTAAATAATTACTGTGTCATACATGACTGTTTGTTGCCACAAATAAATTTATAAAAGTTCATAGAGTTGTTTAGCGTGCTTAACGCTTAGTGTAGTAGAAAATCATACTACGGAAATTTTGACGAGTTAAATCCTTGGTGATGTAGACAACCAATTTCTAAAATGACGCCACAATGTAAAAACAAGTGACACTCAGATGAAACAAACTGTATTCTACAGCCAAAGAGTTCCATTTTCAAAATTTGTAATTACTTTTTAAATATTGTTTATGTAAGTGGCCAGTTCCGGAAACTTTTAGTGCGCCCTTTGTAACAAACTAGTGGTATAATTTGACATAAAAATTTACCTAAACTTTAAAAATGTACCTAAGTGATTTCCCGAATCCCGAAAAAATCCGAGACAAACAAATGTAGTCATAAGGCAGTCTCCACTATCGGTCTCTCTTTATCGAAGTTAAGTTAAAAGCTCTACCTATTCCAACAACTGATAATTACTGGACTTAGTAAGGACAATATTAACAATAATAAAAGTTATGGATGTCACTGGGTTACCTATGATACTTTTATGCCTATCATCAACCAATCTATTGATCCTAGTTATCAGTTTGGTGAATGTTTTGTTATTTGCTATAAATTGTTACATAAATATAAATCTTAAAAATATAAAAAACAAAATAATGTATAATTTTTTTGGGCTGTTACATTATTTTTTTCCCTAAAATATTGAATGTTTGCAGAATAAAATTGTAGCTGTTTAGCTTATATACAAATGGCAGCAGATCAAGCTATACCAATGTATACAGAACCGTCCGTTCAATCCGTCAATACGGATCTTGTTCTGTTGCGCTAGAGGTGATATTCAAACAAAAGTTGTATATAGCTTGATGTGCATTTGACTGTACATGTATGTAACAAGGATGTGTTTTCCTTTTCTGCAAACATTGAATTATTTCATTAATTTGACACAATTCTAGGGTTACTACAATTTTTCTTTTACATATTTATCTTGAATTTGTAAAAGGTTGCTGTTGCTTTTTTAATCAATTGGAAAATAGCTAATTTTCTAATTGTATTATTCTCATTTATGCGCATTATTTTATTATATTTTCATTATTTTTATTCTTTTCTACTTTTAAACTGGCTCTGTGGCCGAACGGTTACCATGCAAGACTGCCTTGCAGAGGTCCCGGGGACTATTCCCGGCCTGGAAGAAATATTTGTATTGCCCACATTTATTTCTCTCGTGCATTTGGGTGTAATTTGTGGTTGTCTTTGGGTCGTATTTTAGAACTCTACTCAATGCTCAAGTCAGGATTGCAATGGAAACACAAGCACTGGAAATACGACCCTAATGGCAGGGACTTGAGTATGATTTCGAGTGCTTTAAACCATACTTAAATCCTGACTTGAGCATTGAGTAGAGTTCTAGAATACGACCCTATGTGTGTGTCCATGGCACCCGTAATGCAGGGCAAAAATTTAAATTAAGTAATTTAATTTTCAGAAAAACTGGATGTGTCTATATCTGTTGTACAAAACGTAGTTCATGCATTGGTTTATCTTTTAGTTGAAGGATGCAAACACAATGTAAGTAATTTGAAAAATCATAGAATTCATAAAGTTGTTTAGCGTGGCGTAACGCTTAGGTGCACTAAGAAGAAATAACAGTACCAGAAATGTACTTGTCGAAGATACTCACTGCTTTTTAAATTGATAATTGTAATTCTAACTGTCACTATTAATTACGCATAAAATTAAATAAAGCAACATTTTAAATTAAATTACTATAATGAAACCTCATAGTTTGTAATAAGTTTAAGAATGTGAAATATTCAACTTCTTTGTTCTAGCTAACAGAACCAGACTTCAAGTCATCGTTAGCAATTGCAGGGTTCTCTCCAGATAAACAAGAGGTGTTGTTAAAGTTGTATATCACGAAGAAAAACGAGCTATCAATAGCTTTGAATTTATTACAACAGAAAGATCCTAGCTATCAAGACTTTACTTGGCGATTTGAAGTTCAGGTAAGAGTCAAATTCCACTAAACTAAACGCATTATGGTTTAAATGTCGTAATTGATAAGTTTATCAGCGCTTTAGCATTCTCTGTCAGACAGACTTGCATCATAACTCCTACAATGGTATTCCTATTTTAAACGGTTGCTGATTGATTATTATCAGTGATTTATTGGACTGCCAACCCATGACGGGGCGTTTGCTGTAAAGGTATGTTCGTGTGTTGCTGTGAGCAATATCACTGACATTGTGATTTAAAGCAACGCTAAATAAATCTGTAGCAGGGATGCCGCAGATGTGGGTTATGTCGATATCTACAGATGTGGACACGGATGCGAATTTTTCAACGTTGACATCTGCAGATGCGGATGTGTGAAAAAATTTTTTTTTCGGAATAAAGTAGTTCATTGTGGATTTGTAATCACTTATAAGATCTATCGTTAATTTAAGTAAAGTATTATCTTTTCGCATCATTTTATTACAAAAGAGATAAAAGATAGAAGGCATAGAAATATTATGACATAAAAATTAAAGTTTTTAAAGACGTCGCGGGCCGTCCTTCATGAGGATAGAGATGGGCTATCTTGAATGAAAAAGTTAGAACGCAATATTTCATATTTTCAAAACAAACAGAACGTTGCTTGCACTAGACGCTGCCGCATTCTCGATTCTTGATTGGCTAATTAGCACTAGTACTCGGCACGCGCATTGAGTAGGGTTTGCTCCCGACGATATTGTCGTGACCTGCAAATTACCCGTATCCGCAACAACTCTGCGTCCATTTATACGGATGTCGGATGCGGAAGTAGAGATTTAAAAATATGCGGATGATCCGCGGCTGCGAATGATCTGCGGTTGCGGATGCAGATGAGTGCGGCATCTCTAGTCCGTAGTAAGTTCGTGGGCTGGTAGCTTTATGGTATCCAGTATGCGCCACATTCGAACCTACAATTACGCGTCCGCCTTTATTGACTCCGCTACATCACACTGTTTGACCATTATAGGTTGCCAAGTCACATATTGATTGATCCATGTAGTACCTATAATATCGTTTTATGTTGAAAAACTGAAATATAATGTCTCTATGACGAGTAATTTTATTTCAAATGTTTTATTTATTGATATACAGGATGGCCGGGATAGTGACGTCCAAAAAAAATTTAGGTGCCTCACATTGAGGGGTATTCGAATCACCCCCAAGTATGTTCCGCGATTTTTCGTAATTTTCGAGTTATGATTTTTTTAATGGGTTTTTGAAATTTTCAACAGGATCGGCTCATTCGGCTCTACATTTTTTTTTTCTCAATTTGTACAACAATTTTTCGGGTTTTTTTTTGTTACTCAATCTTTATAACTCTCTGTTCTAGTCTGAGTAACAAAAAAAAACCCGAAAAATTGTTGTACAAATTGAAAAAACAATGTAGACTCCTCCGTGGCCTAACGGTTACCATGCCAGACTGCCACGCTGAGATCCCAGGTTCGATTCCCGGGCCGGGTTAAATATTTGTATGGCCTAAATTTATTTATCTCGTGAGTTTGGGTATCATTTGTGTGTCCATGGCACCCGCGACACAGGGTTTCCCTAGTGCGGGACTTTCTTGAGTGTGTGCGTTATTATTCTTATTATTAAATCGATTGAAATCAAATTAATTGTATTTTTTATAAAATTTGTTCAAATTTTCGCTGGCGGTGAGTGTAGCACCGCATAAGTCACCACTGGTTACAATGACTAATTTTATTTTAGTGATATTAACGAGAGCTCGAAATTGCACTGTAGTGGTGTGCACAAATTCAACAATAGCTTCTCCTGTAAGCTCACAAATACCTCTACATATGAAACGCCGATACCTCGCTGATATCACTATACCTACTATTCGTGACATAGAACGCAATGACTAGGAACAGACAGACGTCCTTTAGCGTTAAAATCATATAACATAGTCAATATATTATTATTTTTGATTTTCAACAGGTAGCATCAAGATACATCAGCGAACAAATCAAACCAATGGTAGCCATGGACTTTATACTAATGAGTCCAAAGAACTTCGGTCAATCGAGCATGGACAAACTTGGACAGACTCAAAACAAATGTATATCTTCAGTATATATTAATTCTAGTGTACAAGATGCTAAAGCCACAAGCCATTGCCAAAATGTTATAAACCATGTTTTACTACAATGTGATTTGCCGAATTTAGTACATCTTACTAATAAACTGGAATTAGCCTTAAAAGAATCTAAAAGTCAGCATGTTAGAAAAGTACAAAGAGCACTGTAAATTGTAATCGAGGCTATCAGCGCAAAAGTGGTGTAAACTACATTTTATTTGTATACAATACTACTTTTAATGATACTAAAGTACTTACATAATTATTTCAAATTTGGATGCTATTTTCATCTGTAAAAATACTTAATTATTTTTTTTATACATGAAAATAGCATCCAAATTTTAATTAATTGTATACTTTAATGTCGTTCAAAGTAATATATCGAAAAAAAAATTGAATGTGGGTGACATCACCTTTGCGCTGATAGCCTCAATAACAAGTTCAATAACATTAATATTTAAAAAGTAGAATGTAAGTTACTGTAAGTAAAGTAAATTTTAATTTAACTATTACTGTTTTTCATTTTATTTCTAGCCTTATGCAGATGAGAAGATCAAAAAGTTGTGGTTGTTGAAATAACTCGAAAATTTGACGTGCTATTTTGGTGTTGCCATTTGTACCAAGCTGGCGCTCGATAAGTTATGGAAAGTGTCTTTCAAAAATGTAACATTTCATAAATTAATTCTTTATTGTACAAAGAAAACACATTAAAAGTCATGTTAAAAAGGACGGATATAATGCTTAAGTTATCTTTAGAAGCGATTTCTTCCAGACAACCCTAGCCGCGATTGAGAACGAAACCCTGCAGGACTTATTATTGCACAACAAAATTATAAAAATTATTAAATTAGGTTCATTTCGTCGTAGCCAGTTTCGAAACCGCTAATACATATACCGGTGCCCCACGGCCACGCGACACGGAGGGAAAGTACTTAAATATTGTAGACTGGATAATTTCCTTCACGGAGATATTATTTTATTTAAGAGGAAGTAATACTGCATTCAAGGACTTTTAAAAGATTGCTTGCCTTATCTGGGAATAGAACCGATCAAATGTGATTTCCTAAACTTAAATTTATCATTGTATTATTTTAATTAAGACATTATTATTATTAAGGTACTATGTTAATTAAAAGGAATTAACCCTTATAATTGACCCTTTCGATCGGCATCATAAAACATAGGTGGTGATTTTTTCACATTTGGAGGGTTCGATTCCCAAATAAGGCGAGCCATTTTTAAAAGTTTGCAATATATAAAGTAGATACTTTCCTTGCCGAATAGCCGTGGAACACGCTGTACACACACACATAATATATATATTACACATATAAACATCATTGCATAAACAAACATCCTGTTATAAATGCATTTCCGCCATTGTACTGAGTTACAGACCTTTTTAGCTCGCACCACTATTCTTACTAAACACTGCAGAGCTTATACAGGGTGGAAATTTGTAATGCCACTTGGAAGGAAAGTACGTTAAATACTGGAGATAGAAATTTTTACTTAAAGGAAACATTCCTTTATTTTTAAAAAGAAATAATACTGCATTCAAAGATTTTCGAAAATTGCTAGCCACACGTGGGAATCGAACCTGCTACAATCTTTAAAAAAATGCACCCTGTACTTTTATTAAATCAATCGATAGGGTCAATTATGAGGATGAAATCTCTCTTACAAACCATGAAATCTGGAGTTATAAATTCAATGGGTCAAGTTAAAGCACTTTTACTCAAAGGTCCATCAGATTACTACCGAATTTTTTGAGTAACATTGTGTGGTCTGACGAAACCAACTTTAGTAATAACGGCAACACAGTACAACCGCCGCAATAACCATTATTGGTCTCGAGTGACTCCTGTTTGTGTTCATGAAACTAACAATCAAGTAAGATTCTCTTTCAACGTTTGGTGCGGAATTATGAGAAATATGGTTGTGTTAGTCCACGTGTACGAAGGTCATTTGAACACTGTAAAGTATCTTGAAATACTGGATCTGTTAAGAAATGAGTTAAATGTTTTATCCGAGGAAGAGGGAAATCGAATAATTCTGCAGCAAGATGGCGCTCCAGCCCATAAATGCAGAGTCACTATTGCCTACATTAGTAACCATTTTAATACCTGCATTGGTACAAACGGCACAATCAGATGGCCTGCGAGATCACCTGATCTCACCCCTTTAGATTTTTTTGTAGGGATATGTTAAAAATCAAATTTACCTTAAATCCTATGCGAGTGTAAACGAGTTGAAGGCTGAGGTTCAGAATACGATTTGTAATACAATTCATCACAACATGTTATTAAAAGTTACTCAAAATCAATTCGTTAAAAGATTGTGTGAGAAAAGGTTGTATCCAAGAAAATGGAGCTCATTTCGAGCAACAAATCAGTTAGATTACCATTTTTTTTATTTTAATAAAATACGTTAAGATTTCATGGTTTTTTTTATTCATTTAATTAACCAATTTTGTGAGAGATTTTATTCTTATAATTAACCCAATCGATTGATGCAATAAAAATGCAGGGTGCATTTTTTTTCAGATTAAAGCGGATACGATTCCCGCATGTTGCTAGAAATTTTCGAAAATCTATGAATGCAGTTTTATTTCTTTAACAAAATAAAGGAATGTTTCCTTTGAGTAAAAATTTCTATCTCCAGTATTTAGAGTACTTTCCCTCCAGGTGGCATTACAAATTTCCACCCGGTATATATTTTTACTTAGTGTGTTAAAATAAACGATTTTATTACTATTATCCATTCTGTAAAAGTATAATTAAACTTTATAAGAATAACATTCATGAAAAATTGCGTGTAAAAATAGAAACCCTTTGGCTGCCATGACATTGTGGCTTATCAATTTGACGTAGAATTTCAAGGACACATTTCCCTTTCCTAGATACCATTGGTTCACGTGATTGGTAACATACATAACTGGTCGATGATAACGATAACACAAAAGCTACGTAACTCGACATTATTGTGGAATTGAGAAAACACGATTTGAAAATTTTGAAAAATACCGACCGAAACCAATATAATATATTCTCGTTTATAAATGGATAATTAAGTATTTTAGATAAATAATCACATTATACGCGATGAGATCAATTTAGTTTCTTTTTTTTAAATTTTCAAATTGTGTTTTCTCATTTCCGTAATTTTGAGTTACGACAGTGTTTCGTTTCATGTGCGATATGTAGGCAGTCGGCATCAAAATATCAGAGCGGTCGAACTAACACGAATGTTTGTACGTTTGTTAAAAAAATAATTTACTCTTATAAAAAATTGTTTTCAGTTTCAATTAAAAATGTGCCTTAGATACAAGGCAAAATAAGATTAATTCAACTTTATTTTGATGTTTTTAGTTAGTTTAATCTTTGTTATTTTTGATGCTAATTGAACATAAGACGTATCCAATTTATTACTTCATCATTGTTTTTTTATTCGACTACACATATATACGACTATACATACAACTGTAAATCAGTAACTAAAGCGATTGATAGTGTGAGATTGTTATGCCAATCAGCTGATTTTGTCTGCCTTCAAGAGACTTGGTTATTGTCTCACGATATACCCATATTCAGTGTTGGGCGTTAATCAATTAAATTTCAATCAATAATTCAATCAGATTAAAAAATCAATTCAATTGAAATCAATTGCAATTGAAAAAATCAATTCAATCAATTGAATTGCAAAAATCAATTCAATTGAAATCAATCGCAATTAAATCAATTGAAATCAATCGCAATTAAATCAATTGCGACGCGTCGCAATTGATTTAATTGCGAGGCCCCGGTTGGGGGCCCAGTTGGGCCCCGGTTGGAGGCCCGGTTGGGGGGCCCGGTTGGAGGCCCCGGTTGGAGGTCCCGGTTGTGGGCCCGGTTGGAGGCCCCGGTTGGGGGCCGCGTTGGGGGCCGTTTGTGGAGCCCGGTTGGGGCCCCGGTTTGGGGGTCCGGTTTGGGGGCCCCGTTTGGGGGCCCCGGTTTGGTGGCTCGGTTGGGGGTCTGTTTGGGGGCCCCGGTTGAGGGCCCGTTTGGGGGCCCCGGTTGGGTGGCTCGGTTGGGGGGCCCGGTTTGGAGCCATCAGGCCCCTAACCGGGCCCCCCAACCGGCCCCCTAACCTGCCCCCAGCAGGCCCCCAACAGGCCCCCACAACCAACGCCCTAACTCACCCCCATATGCCCTATAAATTTATCATAATTGTCAGTTTTAATTGTTAATTGTTAATCAAAATCAAATCATTGAAAAGATTGAAAATTGATTAATTGTTAATTGTAGATATTTGCGATTAACGATTGATCAATTGTTAGTTGCGAGAACCGCAATTAACAATTGATCAATCGTTAATTGCTGTTTCGCAATTGACAATTAATCAATTGTCAATCTTTAATTGCCAGAACAATTAAATTTTGCCCAACACTGCCCATATTAGGTACAATCAGCCCTGATTTTGCATTTACAGGAAAATCAGCTGTGGATACGTCGAAAGGTGTACTGCGGGGGCGACCGTATGGGGGAGTTGCGATTTTATGGCGCAAGAGTGTTCTTAATAATGTGTCAGTTATTGTGTGCAGTAGTGATCGTTTGGCGGCCATAAAAGTGCAGATAGCTGACAGATCGTTTCTGTTATTTACAGTATACATGCCTACTGACGTCAGTGGTTCGTTAGATAATCTAGTTGAATTTTCAGAGTGCTTAGGTGAAATTCATGCCATTGTGGAAGGAAGTAGTATCGACTCTGTGTTTGTTCTGGGGGACTTTAATGCGAATATGAGAAAAAGATTTGGTGATGAACTGCGTAGTTTTTGCGTAGATCAAAACTTTAGGTGTGTTGATTTGGACTGGTTGGGTGAAACATCAGATACGTATACGTTCCAGAGTGACATAGATGGGACTAGAAGTTGGATTGATCACTGTGTAGTGTCGGAAGTTCAGTTGAGGATGTGCATGTAAAATATGATGTATCCTGGTCGGATCACTATCCCGTGATATTAAAGTGTAACCTAAACATCCTTAGGCCTAAAATTGCAACAAATTTTAATCAAAAAAGTGAAATTATATGGGGGGAGAGAGATGAGAGGCAGATCGAATTATTTACAAATTATTGTTTTAATCATTTTAAAGATGTAAATTTTTCTCCAGAATTAAATAGGTGTAGTGACAAGATGTGTAACAATGTACAGCATAGAAAAATGTTAGATGATATGTATGGATTAATTATAGGTATTCTGTCAAAAGCAGCAATACAGAATAATATAGTTAAATATAAGCACATATCAAATAAAAAACCAAGAGTAATTAGATGGAATAAATATGTTGCTGTGTATCACAGAGAGGCACGACTTTTTTTTTTAGAGTGGGCGTACTGTGGCAAACCTAGATACGGGCCTGTATATAAAAGAATGCAGGAGTCTAGGAACCTATTTAAGTCAAAACTTAAATAGTGCCAAGACAATAAAAACCAAATACGTATGGATTTATTAGCGTCTCTCCATTCATGTGAAAAATTTTCAGATTTTTGGACAGAGACAAATAAGCTAAGCCCGAAGTCGAGCTTATCTGTCAGTATTGAGGGTGTGTGCGAGCCTGTTCAGATTGCGGAATTATTTAAAACTCATTTTGAGTTAAAGTCACCTCTGGGGCCAGCGGTGGGTCAGTTCCTTGATGGCGAATGTAAACGGGCAGCCGCATGTACATTTTTCTGCGAAGGAAGTTGCAACCGCCATCGGGGGCCTGACACGCGGCAGGTCGCCGGGTCACGACTCGCTCAGTGTGGAGCATTTGAAGTACGGTAGTGAAAACCTACATAGTGTACTCGCCCTGTTTTTCACGCTGTGCGTCAGCCACTGATACTTGCCTCAGGAACTTATGGAAACAGTTGTATTGCCTGTAGTGAAGAACAGGACGGGAGACATTTCTTGCCTTAAAAACTGTAGACCTATATCCTTGGCTACTATCATTGGAAAGGTACTGGACAGTTTGCTTGACAAGCACTTGAGGAGGCATCTGAAGTCACATGATGCACAATTTGGGTTTAGACCAGGTCTATCTACAGAAGCTGCTATCCTTTACCTCAAGCACACTGTCCAGTATTAAACCTCTAAGAAGACTCCAATCTATGCTTGTTTCCTTGACCTGTCCAAAGCTTTCGATCTTGTATCGTATGACAGGTTATGGGCAAAGCTGCAGGAGGAGACCAGTCTTCCAAGAGAGTTTATAGGTCTATTTAAGTATTGGTACTGTAACCAGAATAATTTTGTAAAATGGGGAGGCTCGATGTCGAGCATGTACAGGTTAGAGTGTAAAGTGAGACAAGGTGGATTAAGTTCGCCAAGTCTCTTCAACCTTTACATGAATCGTTTAATTGATGAGCTTAGCAACACCAAGGTCGGATGCTCGATAGATGGAATAATCGTGAATAATATTAGTTACGCGGATGACATGGTGTTGCTGAGTCCCTCAATAAGTGCTCTTCGGAAATTGTTAGTAGTAATATATGTACAAAATATGCAGAGGCTCATGGTCTTAGGTACAACGCGCGTAAGAGTGAGTTGCTAGTTTTTGAATCGGGTAGCAAAACCTGTAGCACTGTGCCCGAAGTTACTCTGTGTGGCACTCCTCTTAAAAGAGTCACCGAATTTAAGTACCTAGGGCACTGGGTCTCTGAGACTTTAAAGGACGATTTAGATGTTGAAAGGGAGCGTAGGGCGCTAGCAGTGAGGGGCAATATGTTGGCTCGTAGGTTTGCTAGATGTACTGACGACGTCAAACTTATGTTGTTCAAGGCGTACTGTCAGTCACTTTATACATGTAGCCTATGGGTCAATTACACCCAAAAAGCTCTAAGCTCCCTCCGTGTGTTGTATAATAATTTATTCAGGATGCTGTTGAAGCTGCCTCGATTTTGCAGTGCATCGGGAATGTTCGCCGTGTCTCGTTTAGATGGCTTTTCAGCTATCATGCGAAAAAGGGCGGCTTCTTTGTTGCGCAGGATTCGGGGCGGCGATAACAGCGTCCTGAGTTTAATTGCAAACCGTGTACAGGGTTGCTTCCTAGATCACTGGTCTAGGGTGCACATTAGTTTTGTGTTCTATAATAATAAATTGTAAAATAAGCAATTTGTAATACTAACCCTATTTTTAAGTGTTTTGTTACTAACCCTTATGGACTTAGTCCGAAATAAAGAAATTTATTATTATATTATATATGTACGGGGCTACCATAATCTCATGACTAGTCATGGGGCGAAACAAAAAAAAGAAAATCTCGATTTAGTGGATTAGTATAATCTGGATCGCGCGATCAGATCACAGTGGAGACTGATAATCTTCAAGTATTACTCTAAGTATAATTTGATAGTGAGTTCAGTTTCAACTACTATGTTATGTTTTTTTTGTCGTAACAGTAGAGCTCCTTGTGAAAGCGTTCATCCAGGGAACTACTGCAACCTTACCTATTTCTGCCGCCAAGCAGTAATGTGAGCGTTACTCATCATAAAAAAAAAAATTGTCGCCGTCAGTTGCGCGATCAGAATTGACTTAGACACGCATGTCGCCAAATCAGACTTATAGGACGCGGGTACGTATAAAAGAGAAATGGGTAAATATATTTAAAAAATATACTTATATTTTTATACACATAGGTAGGTATAAAGTTTCATTTATCTCCCACGCATGGACGCCAATACGTACCAAGACTAACCCTTTCGGACCCGTTCCAAAACTACAACTAATTTCTTACATCTGAATATGTAATTCGGAGGCGCAGATTTTAAATCTGGCATCGCTTTTTCAATTTTTCGACGCCATCTTGAAAAAAACATAGAAAAAATGTTTTTCTTGAAAAAACTAGATATCAACACAATTATATCAACAATTGTATATTTCTGGGCCCTTCATTTCTGTACAATTGTGAGTGTCACGATTGTATCGGGTTGGACCAGTCATTAACCATAAACAATTTAGTGTGGGCCTAACCATTCATTTTCTTAATTTATATTTAAGATAGTCTATTTAAAATAGTCATTTTATGTCTCAATATAAAATAATTTATTTAAAAAAACTCAAACATTTCTTATTACAATATAAATCGGCATATATGTCACTTAAATTGAAAACAAACAGTATTTATTAATCAGTCTTGAAGGCACTTCAATACAATTTCTGTATTCATCATTGTTATGAAAATAAAAAAAAACAATTACAATCTTTGTTTAGACCTTAGACTATGGATTTCCATCCTGAATTGAATTGGTTTCCATAGTCTAAGGTTTAGACACAAATAAATGTCGGCAATTTATGCAACGACCGCGGTTTTGACTTGAACAGCTATCAGTACGACAACATCGAAGCTGCTTCAATGTTTCGAAGATAGACAATGGTTAAAGTCGTAATATCGTCGGGCCACGATCGGAAGTGGCTTTAACCTTTATCTAGAACTATTTTGGCATTTCGGCAAACCCCAGGTCCTCTCTGGTTCTCCTTCTTGGAGGCTAATTTAAAAGATGGTCACTAATAGATATCCGAAATCATGAATAGATATTCTGCATGCGTTAGAACAACTCCTGAAGGACGAACGCCTCTTGTTGTACGGGTTTGCTGTTGTAGGTCTGCTTCTCCCATTTCCGTTCGCCAAAAAGAATGTTGTCATCTTCGCTGTCTTCTTCGGAGTCTGAAGAAGAGACTTCATTAGGATGCAGGTGCATATCCTCTCTTCGTCGTCATTACTGTCGTCTCCTGAAACACATAGTATTTCTGCAACATCAGTAACGCTTAAAGTGTTCGCCATTGTTGAATAACTCTGGAAATAATAGAGATGATGTTAGTTTTAATAGACGCAAAAATAACGTACGGCCCTGGTTGATTGCAATTGTATGTGAAAAGTTCAAAACGCCATCACACCACTCTTTTTTATTTATGTATCGGCATACGTGCATTCAAAACACTTATTGTTTATGTATCTAATGAATCAACAAATAATAATTAGCTATACTCATATACATATGTAGAAAATAATACTTACAATCGCCACATCTGGAGTCACAATTTTTCACCAAACTGAACGTGTCCTAAACTGTTGGCTAACTGACTCATGCGCGAAATTTACGCGGGAGTTGAAATCCCGGCTCTCGCTCGCATATCGTGTGGAATGAGGTCGTCCAATACAGATTAAAAACTGATGAGATAAATTTGAAAATGCGACCAGCGCAATTGTATTAGTCCGTCCCGAAAGGGTTAAGGTTTGTGCGTAGTTATTGAATCACGAATTTCGTTATCTGACCCGGGTCGAGATATCGGAGTTGGTTGTAGAGGTTATCGCAACCATTGGTTGAAAGTGAACAATGGTCCTGTATTCGTACGATTTGTATCGAATACGGTCAAACACCACACAACCTTGTGTCATGCGCCTGACGTAGTGCCGTAATTACTCGACGGAAACTTGGTAGTCTTTATTATTTTTGTTTTTCACAGTTCTCCCGTGCTTAAAATATTAACAGTAATTATGTTACAAATTCATATATAGCTACTGTTCTCATCATATGTACGGCAGAGTTCTGCACATTCCGTTGTACGTCACGGTTCCTCCTGTTATCTAAGTAGGAATAATGTAGATAAGAATAGTGTAGATTTATTTCTCATAATGGCATTACTTTATCAAATACTTATCACACAAAAGCAATATGTACATACAATACAAGGTCAAGAGCACATCAAGCATGACACTTAGATTTAAATAGAAAATATAATAGAAAACGTTTGCGGCTAGTGCTTCGTCATTTCATGCAGGTTCTGGTGAGGTGATGGGGTTGTCGGCGCCTTGAGCGTAATAATGTGCGTTTTATGTTTGTGTTTTGTAGAGACAAAACAAATGTTTTGTATTTACTAATAATAGCCATAAGTCTGTATTTACTAACAAGTGGGCCTTGGATGCCAAGTAAATTATATATTTATAATTATTATAACTATTTTAGACTCTCGCCTCTCCCAAAACCTAAAAAATGAATAATTAATATTTATTATGATTATTTATTCTTAATAAATTAAACTTTATGTCGCTTGCGATAAGAACGGCACAATGATAAGGTTAGTGTTCGCGGCTTTATTATTTTCAACCCTTAACGTATGGGTACTAATATTGTCTTTTTGCGGCAATAATCGAGTTGCTTATAGCAGAAATTACTTATTTAAAATGGTAAGAATTCAAAATATGAATTTGAATTTCCAATGGTAATCATTTTCTAACGAATAGTTAAAAATTTAATGAGACTGAAATAATACATTAATGAAACGTTTAGGTACGTGTTTGCGAAAGCTATTTTAAAATATTTCTTATGCCTATTATGGCAAATATAATACAAGACAACGATTGTAGTGTCGTGGGCGTACTATTTATGTAACAATAATAATAACGTACACACTTAACATAGCCCCACATTAGGGAAACCCTGTGTCGCGGGTGCCATGGACACACACGTAGACAACCACAAATTATACCCAAACTCACGAGATAAATAAATGTAGGCCATACAAATATTTCTCCCGGCCCGGGAATCGAACCTGGGACCTCTGCGTGGCTTTCCGGCGCGGGTTATTTATTATGATTTTATCAATTACTATGTAGGTACTTTATTGTTCAAGTATGGTACTACGATAATAAATACGCAAATACGTTAGTTCGTAAGTGTGCTTTGGCGACATAAATAGATAAAAGGATATACTTAAGAATATCGATCGAAATAGGATAAATCACGTCAGTCTTTCTTAACCAGGCCTTCAAATATTATCAGTTGTTACATTATCTGGAGAATATTTTCGACGTTGTTTTAATACAGAGTGAAGTGGCGTGAAGATGACGAAGGTAACAAAGTTGTAACGAATCATGGCAGCTAATTCATATTTTTACAGACACTAAAGGATATTACAGTTCAAACAAAAATGAAGTGAAGGTCTTTGAAGGCATCACATTAAACATATTTATTTTTAAACCCCAACGTAAATTGTTGTCAGTTTGGTAGATACTTGAGTCTCTAATGCTCTTAACAGAATCATAGTTGTAATCTGCAGTTATGTTGTTGAAGAAGTTTTGTTTCGCGATCTTAATTCGGGGGTTAGCTCGACTACTCCTCATTTGACAAAATCGATTTAGAGCCTAGATGAAGCCATCATACTTAGTATACATCTTGCTTTTTTATCTTGCCATCTATTTTTTGTTTTATTTAAAAAAAAAACACTAGTGCACTCGGTTTATAAATCTGGGAACAGAGACTGTAAGTAATTATCGCCCAACAATCGTCCTACCAACTTTCTGTAAAGTGTTAGAAAAAATGATAAAAAAGTCGAAAGTCGTGTTATCAAATTGTTGTTATTACGCAAAACAATATACTTTTGTATTGTCAGCAAACCTATATGGCTTTCGGGCCATGAGATCTACAAACGATGCTGTACATAATCGTACGGACCACGTCGCTAGAGATGTGGACAAAAAGAAGTGTCTGGCTATCTTCTTGGATCTTGCTAAAGCGTTTGACTCGATCTCTGTTCTTAATAAGCTAGAAAGTATAGGGATTCGTAGTACACAGCTAAAACTCTATAGGTCCTACCTCTCTAAAAGAATACAGCGCGTCAAAATTGGAGACCAAATCAGTGACGACATTCCCATAGAGTATGTTTCGCAGGGAAGTGTTTTTGGTATTTCACTCTAGCTACCCGCCGCCATGAAGGAAGAATATACATAATAAGTATACAGGAAGAATTCAATAGGGACACTGACAAAGGTAAAATGTCTGAATAAAATAAAATAAAACTGTTAATTTTGAAAAATCTGTTTTGTGTAAAACTGTCTCGTGTTGTAAAAAACTTTTTCTCATACCTCATATTAATCTCCTCTGAAAGAGACTCTTTATAGTTACTTTTAAAAATTGAGACACACTGATAATGACACTATTATTACAATGGTCTATCAAAGTTAGTGTTAGAGCGGTTAGACATGGTGCAGTAGCGATGTAGTCGCTAATCGTCTACCTTTACACACGCGCGCGATTTTAAGCAGCAACATTTAATTTTGCATTGATGCACTCGCTGCTAAAAGTCACCGTGTCTAACCTTCTTTTTTTTTTTTTTTTTGACGGGGGGGAAATCTTTATGGATACCCCTGAGCCCAGGGAGACTCAGGGGTTATGTGGGGACTCTCCCTCCACACTGGAAGGCCTACCCCACTAAAACCCCCCCGGGTTTCCCTCTCGCCGGTTGAGTCGGCGCCGTGGGATCAGTGAACATTCACCACGACGCCGCCCGGCGACCGTGTCTAACCTCTCTAAGGGTCGTATTCCAGAACTCTACTCAATACTCAAGTCAGGACTTGAGTATTGCAGTGAGCACTGAAAATCATACTCAAGTCCTTGCCATTAAGGTCGTATTTCCAGTGCTTGAAATCATACCCAAGTCTGCTCTAATCCTGACTTGAGCATTGAGTACAGTTCTGGAATACGACCCTTAGATATACCCATATGGCATAGTTGACGTAACAACTAGACTTGTGCCTGATTGGTCCTTAACGGGATCGATCCTAGTTAGTTCAATCGGTCAACTGA
The DNA here is from genome assembly GCF_003589595.1 of Hyposmocoma kahamanoa. Classification (NCBI taxonomy): domain Eukaryota; kingdom Metazoa; phylum Arthropoda; class Insecta; order Lepidoptera; family Cosmopterigidae; genus Hyposmocoma; species Hyposmocoma kahamanoa. Next base: position 16,847,680 of record NW_020653945.1, read on the forward strand.
ACTAGGTCGGTCTTCCAGTTCATCTAGTTCCTTAGTTAGTTAGTTCGTCTTGTCCTTGCTCGGACATTGAACGAACGCTCCAAACTAGTAATTTTATTCACATGAACTACTACGGACTACTTGTATTATGAGGTTAATACTGCACTGTACTAAATATTTAAAAATACAATTTGTGTGGAATCGGTACTATTTGATTTTCTTTCATATTTTACAGGTTTTACTGTCATTCTAACTAAATATCCTTTTTTTTTACAAAATGAGAATTTTGGTTAGAATGGTGTGTTTAAAAAATCAATATTTAGGTAAAACTATTTCATATACTAATACACGTAGGTTGATATTATACATACAGACACCTACCAAAAAATATTTTTTTTCAAGCTTGTATGTACATAATGTAGATACGTATTAGAGACTTAGAACGAGCTGGGATCGTTCAATCGTGCATCCCACTCGAACTGCTTGTACTAAAAGTAGTGAAAGATCGCTGTTTGTCCCACTCGCACCGTTCCTACTGTATACAAGACAGGTGAACTATCAACGCAGACAGTTCCTAGCTCGTACTGAACTAAAAAGAACGATGAACTATTAAAACCGTGCAAGACGAACTAGTTCATGTCGGTCAGTGTAGGGAATATATTCCTAATAGTTCGTAGTTCATGAACTATACAAGCCTAGTAACAACATGTACCGACTGTGAACTGTCGACCGGTACTACCTCAATTTCCTAAAGATTTCACTTTTTAATACCATTTACTCCGCAGCGTTGCAAGAAACTCCATCTCTGATACCTTTAATTTTGGCGCCAGAATCGACTTCATTCAACTTGTATTAATTTCTAACCAGATGCTATATAAATGACGTAAACAATTATTTTCTTCATCCTATAAAAATGTCAAAATTGAGATAGTACCGGTTGCCAGTTCACAATCTTCGGAAAGGGTCCCGAGAATGGTCTTAAAAATGTGTACTTTTAAGCCATATCGATATCCATCGAAGAACTATATAGGTATTGCGAAGTGTTGACAGTTCGTCTAATAATCACAATAAGTATCACTTTGAAACAGTATTTAGGACTGCCAGAAATCAGTGTAAGCCACTCACTCTCGCCAATCAAACCGATGTTGTCCCTCGTCTATTGCTAGAACGTGTGTAGAACATCATTTGACCACATATTCTACTTCTTCCATGGTCGATTCCTCTCTACAAAAGTAAGTGACAAAATGGTGACAAAGTGACAAACTGGCTCCGTTATTAGGTAGGTACACTGAACCGAAAATTTGTTACGCCTTTTTCATTAAACCAAACCACTCTATTTTGTGTTACTGTTCAAAGATCTCCATGCCCTAGACATGGGGAATAGCGTTACATTTCTATCGCCGTGACTGTCGGTTCCAAAAAAATCACAGTAATAAATCATCGTGATTTTGTCACGACTGTTACTTCCGTGACCTCGTCACGCCTATAACTTACATAACGATATACGGTTTTAGTCAGCGGCTTCTTTCTAATACTTATAGCCGTTTTTAATAGAATGATTTCAGTTTTTACTCCCTTTGTAATAAGTTTCAATTCCATTCAAAAAGTTGATTTTGTATTTAATGTCATTTTGTTTGTTACTTATTTAATGCGAATCTTTGGATAGTTAAAAATAGCAATAAAGTGTAATGTAATTATATTTCTAGTAGAATACACAAAGTAGATTATACATAAAAATAAAATACCAACTCTTCCTATAATAAAACAAATATACAAAAATATTTTACTTTGTTCATAAATAGGTTTATAATAACTGCTGCAGATTATTTTTATCCGCCGTTTCTAGTAGTAACAAGCACCTACGACCCTTGTGAGTGAGCAAAGAAAGTCATCCTATTTCATTCACTGCCATCGCCGAAGTGGCCCGATTTGAAGAGAACTACAACGAGTGGCGCGCTCAGTCACCACAGAACGGAGATCGCGCATTGTATCAAATACGTATGTCGTGATGTGAGTGACGGGGATAGCTATTGGAACGGAGGAACACTTACCTATGTGACTTTGGAACATCGTTCCTTCGGAACGAGTCACGGTGCTACTGTTTGACGGCGGATCATTATGATTTTTTCATCGTGACGTTATTTATCACCCACCTCTACCATGCCCCTGCCAATCATATTTTTTATACTCGTCTATTTGCACCCATATTCACCACTCCACAACAAAACATACACGCATCCTACATTGCAGGCTATATATGTATAACTTAAGATAAAAATTACGCTATTTTCATATTGTTCTTTCCCTTTCATAAACAGTTGTTCATATGTTTTGCTGCATAAGTGAAATAAGATTTAATCTCTGTCTTTTAAGATACAGGGTCACATTTAAGAGGCAGACTCATCTATTCGCTGCTACCCTATTCCATAATTCATATTTGTCCAATATGAATTGTCACATTTTTTCTTATTCTCTTAGATCATAGGTATATGTATGCTCTAAGTATTTTCTATTTGAAGTTTTGTATTTGCTACTTCTTTAATTTGTGGAAATAGGGAATATATAATTACATTGTAATTATTTCTCCGTAGTCGGGTAAACAGTTCTTAGTCCTGTATAAAAGTATTCTGATTTTTAAGGTTACGAGTAATGATGATGAAATAACAATCGGTATTTGTAATATACTTGAAAATGATTGACAGTAAGACACACGAAATCCATATCCATAATATGGAACCAGGTCATATCTATATCTAGAATAGTGTAAAAGTGAATCTCGTACTGTACTGTAGTTTGTGCGGTATGATGTCGGCGGCGCGGAGGCGACAGTCGTGAGTCGGCCGGCGGCGTCCGTACTCGACGCCTGTCGCATTCGGTTTCTCGCCAATGTGGCATTGTGATATATTTCTGATTCTTTACTGTAGTACTTAACATACTGTTACTTAAATTTCGAATACCATAAATTCATTGCTACGTTGTGGTTTCTTTAGTGTTTGTGAGTGAACGGCTATTGTCTGTACCAGATTAATTAATAAAGTATTCAGTGCCTAGCCAGTTTATTATGCAATGTTTAGTTTAAGCTTTCAGCAATAACATTTACAAATTTCCTTAAATGTGTGTGTGTTCTGTGAATTTATTTTAATTTATACGACGTTTATGAAACATTAAACATTTATTTTAAATTGCCCTTTTTTGTCGTGATTCAAGAATTCGCAGTAAAAAATGGAATCAAAAGTGATATTGAAGGATAAAAATCCTCATGACAACGCTAATATATTGTCGAAACTGTTTTTGACGTAAGTTCTTTTGTGTTTTTGTGCTTTTTATACCTGACCCAGACCTCGTGCGATGGGTGAATGACTTGTTTCCTCTCTTTCTCTCTGTCTCTCTCTCTACATAAAACTGAAAGTACCATAGACTAAGAACTTGAATGAGGTACCACCATAGACTGCCTATTCCTATAGAGAATAAAGACACCTGTACATAGTAAGTGTAAAACCAAGTAACTTACTCTAGTATATTTTTAATTTAATATACATTTTAGGAATTAATAATAATAATAGTAATAAAAACGCAGACACTCAACATAGCCCCGCACTAGGGAAACCCTTGTCGCGGGTGCCATGAACACAACATAGACGACCACAAATTACACCCAAACTCACGAAATATTTCTCTCGGCCCGGGAATCGAACTAGGGACCTCTGCGTGGCAGTCAACGGCAAAAGGCATGGGAACTGTTCGGCCACGGAGGCAGTTGCAATTACAATTATATTTAATTGTTACATTAAATAACGTTGCACAAACAAATAAATTACAATAAAACTAAGAGTTAAACTTAGGTTGGTACCTAACCACGTGCAACCGAGGAACTCCGCAAACACACATTAAAAATCCAGATTAAAATGATTAATTATAGATAACAATGAACAAATGGATTTGTTTGTTTATTTATTCTGCACTAGGTTTGTTGAGTCCATTTTGACTTTCATTGTTATTTTTAAATTACTTTTTTATGATTACCAAGTGACGGGACTAAAAAGTCGTGCGCCTGGTGCTAAGCGTCACGCCTGTCCATAAATAACAGTTGCAGTGTCGCTCCGAGTTTTAAATCGCAAAGATCTGAGCTGCACTGCTACTGGGCCCGTCACTCTGAGGCATAAGTTGAAAAGTGCCATGTGCTTGTAATTTCACCTGCACCCTTCCCCTTCAAAACCATAATTGACGGCGAAATCGATGAACGTACATAAAACATACGTACAGTCGAACATATAAACTCCTCCTTTTTTTGGAGTTGTTTAAAAGGGACTGTTCCGGTCAAGTCCGCCCAACCGAACCTCACGTTTGCGCGATGTTGACAGGTTCGCACGCACGTGTGTAAGTCCAACTAGAGCCAGAGCGTCTTCATCAGGCATAGGAACTACTGTTATAAAACATCTGCGTCCGTCCGATGAACTGAGACTGACTGAAGGTACACGTCCGTTCACACTATTGGACCAAATCTTTCAGTCCAAATCTATCCGGCCGCCACTCCGTGTGTCACAAGATAAACTCGGATCAACGAAGCGTGTTACTGTGGTACAGTGTGACATGCGGTCACACGAGCATGAGACGAGGCATAAGCTCTGAGATACTCACTCACTCCCAAGCTTAAAGGAATGTTACCGATTTTTACCCGATGCGTGTCATACAATGACTAAAAACACATGTGTGATGTTATTTTTGTTTTAATATAAAATACTCATTGAATTAAATCATGAAATATATATTGTATTGCCTGCCTATTGAGGTGAGGCTGCCTGTTAACTATTTCTGCCGCCAAACAATAGTGCTCGCTGCATTACTGCGTTCCGGCACATGAGATTTGTCAACTTCCTTGTTCGTCCCGTCACTTGGTATTATATAAAAAAAAATGCTCACCTCATTTGATATAGGACTTTGCGTTGCGCTTAGTGCTGATAGTGTTTCAGTGATTCTTCTTTTTCATTTAGGTAACACTAATTAATTAAGAACAGTTCACTACAATTTAATCAATCCATCTCTTCAACCATTTAATCAAGACATCTTAAAATAGTTTTTTATTTGCAGACAGCTTTTTCTTATATGCGAGAATTGAGGAATCACCATTATATTGTGGAAATTGGTACGAAGAATAGCTCTTAAACCAAAACAAGAAAGTACATATTATTAATCTTATTCTAAGGTACCAGAAGTCTAAAATATGAAGTAAACTCTGGAGTCAAAGATATACCTCTGTCTCTGACACCCGTAAGAAAGAACTAACTAGATAGGTATACCTTGCAATTATGTGTGTTTGCAATTTAATATAAAAAATACTGATAACTTCTAACAATATGAGCGATGGAAGTAAAATATTAATCTAGCCCGGGCTGGTAGATGTAAAGTTACCTAACTGGGTGACGAAATACTTTCATACAAAAATACGACAACAAGCACATAGAAAAATTCTTGTTAAGTTGGCATAGCGTCTGGCACGGCTTGCTAGAAGACGTCAGTTCTAATTCGGCCGGATCGAAGGATTTTTTTCTGTATTCGATCTTTGTATTAATAACAAACTAGTAGAGTAATTTTATAAAAAATAATTGAATATTAATTCAATACAAATTTAAAATAATTATAACTTTTTTTATTAAAAAATCCGACCTCAAAAGTTACCTTTTGCTGTGTTCGATACCGTGGTATCCTCAACGGTAACTGAAACGCATAATATGGAAATCCTCGTCAAAAGGAATAATTATAAGCCCAAACACAAGGTAGCTGCTGGTACATAGTTAAGGAGTTCTTCTCATCTTTCTGCCATTTCCATTATCAGATCAGTCACCACAAAATATTACTTTCATTAGAATTACGTCTATGTGGCAAGTTTTATTGAAATCGATTACCGGAAAGTGGGTGACATCACTTGATAGAAGGACGATAATTATATCGTCGTATATTTGTTATTTGTACGTTCAATTGACTGGTTTTTATTGTAAAATAAAGTTAAAGCCATGGTTGCGACGACACCACGTCCCTCGTATTCCTGAAAATTCGTCCATATCGTTAGACTCGATATAGGCTAAATTGGTCACTAATCTGGCGTACATAGGCACCGAAAGTTGGCATAATAAAAATGACCCACCTACGCAAAAAATACTTCACGAGAATCAGGATGGATTGGGCTCACTTACAAACTTAAGCTTACTTTTTTAAAAATCTTCAACTTTATCCCGTTTCCACCCAAAGCTTAGGTCTTTCACCTTTCTTTTACTTTCCAACAATCCTCTTTATGAGTCACGAGTAAAAACTATTATAATTCTTAATTCTATAGTGGCTGTATACTCGTAAGCTGAATCGAACAAGCTGTATGCAACGCTATTTGATGAAACAATGATTATTCCAATTTGTTATTATGCTCGTGTCGAATTGGCTAAATGAAACCACTTTAGTAGCAATAGAGCTTCTTGTGAAAGAGTTCATCCAGGGTAGTACTGCCACCTTACCTATTTCTACCGCCCAGTAGTAATGTTAGTATTACTTGTTCCGGTTTTGAAGGGTAAGGGTGCTGATGAAATTACAGGCACATGGGATGTGTCAACTTATGTCTCAAGGTGACGGGCGCAGTGGTAACGCTCCTCAGATCTTTGCGATTTAAAGCTCTGAGAGTAGCACTGCAACTGTTATGGACAGGCGTGTAGCTTACCATCAGACACACGACTTGTTCGTCCCGTCACTTGATATTACAAAAAAAATAAAAAACTTGAACATAATTTCATATGTATTGTCTAAATAGTCTGTCCTTTGGGTCTTCTGTGCTCCCAGACGACTCTACTATAAGAGCATGTTTAAAAAACAAACAAAGGTATTGATGCTTCTTTTAAATAATAAATTAAAAACAGCGCGGATGTTGTGAAGATTACGTGATCGACACAATTGAAAAAGTCATACCACGAAACTTGAAAAATTCAAGTTCTAGGCATGACTAGTTTTCAATTAGCAAACTGTAAAAATACGTGTGTATTCGGAAATATTTTACATATATTCCGATTTCGACTATGAATTAGAACAGTCACTGAATCCTCATTTAATATAAATCAATATATTCTAGCCATTCTAATCAAACGTGTCATGTACAACATTCTAAAAGCCTCTATACCGATGAAAATGAAATAAATTAATTTTATTGTTAATTGTATTGTCCCGTATGTCTTTTTAACAAATGTATTGATATCGAGTTCTTAGGTTTTCGCGATTGTTACACATAGGAAATGAAACTATTTTTCCGGATTTAAATTGCGTATATTTGTTTTTTCAAACAAAACGACGTTTCGGGCCCTTTACAGGTCCCATGATCAGTCAAGCGATTTAAATCCGGAAAAATAGTTTCATTTCCTAAATATATTGATGTTGAGGTACTTTCTGCCGTCCTAAAACAGAGCTAAGTTATTCTTCTTTTTGAATCTGGTAGTTAATCAGATTCCACCAATTTCAAACCTATTTCAATAGTAGGTAACGACTAGCAGTGAAAAAATGTCTTAATCAACTTTGTGCACTTTTAGATAGTAATAACTTAATAATAATATGTTTTAAAATTAATTTTTCTGTATTTTGTGAACTTTGCATAGCATTTGATTATTTGTGCGTCGTGCATAATATTCTGCGGACAAAAACTTCGTTCTAGTTCGAAGACATTGGTATACGTGGTCATTACGAGCTCACCTCAAGGTCCAATTATAGATCCATTTATATTTTTATTTACTTATATATAGCTTGGAGGAAGGTATTGAATGTTTTCTGCTTATTTAAAGTTATAATGTTGCAATGTATCTATGGCGGTGTTAAGAACAATGTTGCTTCCAAATAGTATGCACGTTACTGTAAATACGAGTACCTTGAACGTTGATAAGTAAACAAAGTTGAGTAAAATTTACATTACCTGAGGTAATGTACAGTGAGCCACAAACGTTATGTTTACAAACGAAAAATTTAATTTTAAAAAGTTTATTTTAGCAATTTTCACATTCTATTCAGACTTTGTAGTAATGTCGTCGATATTAATAGAATCTTTGTTAAGCTGGGCGTGCTATACAATTTGTAACAATTATATTGTATATAATTATGTACTATGTGTCGTTAAGTAGTTTGCACGTTTCTCACTTTAGCTCAAATCTGTTATGTCTTTATTCAAATGCTATGCCGATTATTGGATTTTAATAACGTTCATAGATTTTGTCTTTTTGAAATTAATAATAATGATGTAAACCAGCATATTTATGTTCTTTGCTCTTATCGCAGACATCTTTACAAAAGAAAATGCAAATATTTCGCAAATACAATGAAGATTGCTCTCGTGTTTACTTTACATATATTTTTTATTCAATTGGTACTAAGTAAATGTTCATGGTATTTCTCAGTGAACTAAAATATCTCAAGAGCCTTGAGAAGTTTTACTACTATGACAAGTACCTATGTACTGTACATAAATGCTTGGAAAAACTACAAGGACGCACAAGCAATCAACGATTGCATACTTATACCAGTGGCGCCGCCTATGGGAAATAATTTTCATTTATTAGAACTAGTCAGCTGCATAACAAAGAGACATATGATTATTTCACCGCTCGTTGCTAGCGAGTGATTAAAATAAAAATATTACTTTTTTGAGGATGGAATTTTGTTCTGCCTAAGTTTGGTAAAAAACTATTAAAAATGTTTATTAAAAATATAGATAGAGTTAATTTTTCATATTTAATAAATATTTCGTGAACTTCTAAATTAAAAAATTAACAAAAATGTCTAAAATAAGGGTACAATCAATAATAAACTCAAAAATTGTTCCTACTTCTTACTTTACAAAGATTACTTCCATACTACATTTCATTTGATTTTGTAATATAGTTTTCAAACTGCATTGGTTTATATGACCGGAGTACAACATTTTCTATAAAGTACAAAATAAAATTAAAACTAACTAAACTACTGCCTGTCGCGGAGTATTTGTTTAAAATTGGTCTTTACTTGAAATTGCATTACTCTAAATGAATTAACCCTGTATTTTGATTAATGAATATGTAACACAATAAAAAAAATATTAATGGAATATCATGAAAATTGAATCTAAATTTGCTACATGTGCTCTTAATAAGTCATTTACATATGTATTTGTCTGCTAACAGATGGACGACATGTCTGCAGTTAATGCGTTGTTGGGTAATTTTCCGAAAAATTTGAAATAGTGGAAACTTTTCCGGAAAAACTCGCGAAAAATATGAATATTTGAAAAATTGAAAAAATATGATTTCGAATTATTATATTCTTTTGAAGTTTTATTTAGCTAGCGTGAATTATAAAAGAAACTCATTTAGCGAAAACTCACCTATTACTAGATTTCACAATAGCGAAAAAAAACCTTTTCAATGTCTCCATCGGCATCTTTTTCGTTCAGTAACTTCAATTTTGACAGGTGCTAAGGTGTGACCGTCAATGTTGAAAAAACAGGAAAAATCTTGGAAAAATATCCGGAAAATTACTTATTTTTCTGTTTTTCTTAAAATGGAATTGTTTCCATGACTCAACACTATGCAAATTAGTTGACATCCCAGTCGCCTACAGCAAACACTCGCTCAGTACGCTGCGGTCGCGATCACACACTGAGGAAACTCTCCCCGAGATCTCAGTTCCGATCACACACTGCCTTATACACACAAGCTTGAGTATAAAGCCAGGGTGGCTTTGTTTGTGGTGGTTTGCTTAGCGCGGCGCGGTCCCGGTCACACAGAGTGTAAACCCTATCCAATGTCTCAGTCCCGATCACACACTGCATAACTTGATATGAGCAAGGTGGAAGCTCAGCTCGGAGTAAAACTCGCCCTTCGTCTAAAACCTTAAATACGCCTTGACGTCAAGAAAAAAAAAATACTTTGAACTACGTCGTCACGTCAAGAAGAAAAGACAATAATATAATACTTTGCAGTAACGGATTTCTCGGGGTTTGTAAATACAATGTGTTGATTTGCATTCTCGCTATATTTACAGAGGTCATTCTATATACGAAACTGAACCCAAATCACTAAAAAAAATGGAAAAATATGTTTCGTAAATTCCTATTTTTTATTTAATTGCGGTAAACAAACTAGATCTAAAGGGCATTCACTTGCAAGTGCCGTCACTTGCAAACATTTTGAACAATGACTTTAAATGCGCAGAAAGAAACGCATTTTAGATCTATTTGGTGGTGGGGTGCGGGTAGCGACAGCGGGGGTGTCTCGTATCGAGCGCGCGATTGGTAGATCAGTCGTCCTTGCTTCCCGTACTTCGTCTACATCACGCTGACATCCCACATACATTCTATTCTAGTCTGTCACGAAATGCCACGTGGTTTAGTATGTAAACAGAAGTTAGTAGTGCAAAAAAGGACAGCTACCAGGTTCACCAGAACCTGCATGGTAATCCATCAAGTACAAGTGCGTGTCTATTCTTATGGCATGATGTGAAACGTTTAGTTTAGTTTAGAGGATAGGAGTGTCGAAGTTTCTGCTTTCAAAGTTGTGAAGTCTAATGTTGAAACGAAACTCACGTGGAATCTCTGCATAGCTGATGGTGACTCCGGTACGGAGCCTGCCACCAGCTGCGGAGCTAGGTACGTCTAGCAATACTTTCATGTAACCTAAAGTGGGTAAGTACCAAATCTAAGTTACCAAAAACTTTTTTCAATCAATTTTTCTAATTAATGTAAATAGTAAATCATAACAATACTAGTACATAATCATAATTTAAAAAATAGGTAAATAAGCGATCGAGAAAGATTACGTATCGCTCGGTGAAGCGGGCGGTGGGGTCACTTTGCGTGGTGCATGCGACTTGAGACAATTTTGCAAAACTTGACTATATACAATTAGCCAGAATACTGAACAGAATATTTCTTTTTTAATTTTTGTGATTTAGCATTATTTCTATTATTAATTATTATATATATATCTACATATATACATCTACATATATGTATATATCTACATATATATATATATATATATATATATATATATATATATCTCGATTACAGTATTCCTTTTTTACCCCGCCCCGTGACAATAATCAGAGAAATAACATCTCACACATGACTATTATCATAGTATATTATCTCAAAAATTGCATTACATGTTTGTCTAATACTTCTGTAGTATGTATGTCTAATAAACGACAGGACAACACTGTCACTTTGAAATTAAATCGTATACGAATGACATACAAATACATATAAAGTAATTTTTGTGATAAAATAAATGTAATAATTTTGAAATAATATTACGTTAGTTGCTATGCTTCCGTTACGGTAACAACTTTTACACTGAGCTCCTGACCTAGGCATGCTGTAATAACTGTTGGCAGTCAATGTCAACTGTCGACTGCATGCGCCGAAACCGACTGCATGCAGTTGTATTAGAGCCGTAAGTGTATGTCATTTGTCGTAAGCAAATCTGTACATATCGATGACTTGCAAGTGCCTTGACTTACACTTGAACATTTTTGCGGTAAAATTTAGGGTCGTATTGTAGAACTCAACTCAATGCTCAAGTTAGGATTTGAGTATGGTTTAAAGCACTCGAAATCATACTCAAGTCCCTGCCATTAGGGTCGTATTTCCAGTGCTTGTGTTTCCATTGCAATCCTGACTTGAGCAATGAGTAAAGTTCTAGAATACGAGCCTTAGACATTTCATGTTTGATTTTTTTTCTCGAAACTTTATTTTTTACTAATTATGTTTAGTAATTAGTAAGTAATTATAGTAACGTTTTAATAATGTGCATATTTGCATGCCAATTTTTTACTGTACCCTGGCAATGAGCCAACAGTTGACGAAGTAACTGTTGTTGTTTTAGAGTCGAAACACAAAACTGTGATGCAACGTCTCATCGCAGACATCTACGTGCTCACACGAGTTCGCATCGCGCATTCATGCGTTGTTAATTTTCTTTGTGTTTTTTTCCCAAACTTTCTTATCAACAACAGCAGTGCAACACTCTTTTTACGATCCATGTCGCTACCTAGTATAAAAATACGTTCAGTACGGCTGACGATCGTCAAAGGAATACCTGAGCCGTGGCAGCGAGATGCCTTGCTGCACGAAAATGCATCGCAGCAATTCGCGTCGCATTTTTCTGCGTTGCGAAATCGCATCGCGCCGACTCCCAGTTTTGTGTTTCGACACTTATTGATTGAAGCGGAGCGACTGAAGCTTTGGTAGCATCTACGCAAATTGCACAATCTACGAACGAAATTACTTTGTCGTTACACAGTCGATATGCATAAAAAACTATCATAAAAATACTGCAGAGTAGTCGTCAATAGTCGTGGGAAAGCCGTTTGAATTTTGATCTGTGACCATAATTGAGGAATAATTGAGGTCATGGGTCACTATGTTAAGTCTAACCTCCTATGGCTCCGTATGCATTAAAATGTACATAATATGTGAAATGATTTAGAACGAGTCAATATCACATATAGACAATGACCACACAAATGCCCATTTTTTTTAAACCATAAAGTGATGGGACGAACAAGTAATAAAAATAATAGCGTTCAAATTTACTACTAGAAAAGGCGGATGAAAAAAATCTGCAGCAGTTATTATAAACCTATTTATGAACAAAGTAAAATATTTTTGTATATTTGTTTTATTATAGGAAGAATTGGTATTTTATATTTATGTATAATCTACTTTGTGCATTCTACTAGAAATATAATTACATTACACTTTATTGCTATTTTTAACAATGCAAAGATTCGCATTAAATAACTAACAAACAAAATTACATTAAATAGAAAATCAACTTTTTGAATGGAATTGAAACTTATTACAAAGGGAGTAAAAACTTAAATCATTCTATAAAAAACGGCTATAAGTATTAGAAAGAAGCCGCTGGCTAAAACCGTATATCGTGATGTAAGTTATAGGCGTGACAAGGTCACGGACCTAACAGTCGTGACAAAATCACGATGATTTATCACTGTGATTTTTTTGGAACCGGAACGACAGTCACGGCGATAGAAATGTAACGCTATTCCCCATGTCTAATACATAACCCCTGTGTGTCTTTGTGAGGATTGTCAAAAACGGCCAGCGTATTTTTATTCCTCGTATAAATATTTTGGCTATCACTGTTTTTCATTAAAAAACATACTGTTCTTCTTAAGATATTTTTTTTTATAATATCAAGTGACGGGACGAACAAGCCGTGCGCCAGATGGTAAGCTACACGCCTGTCCATAACAGGTGCAGTGTCACTCAGTGTTTTAAATTGCAAAAAATCTGAGAGGCACCACCACTGCGCCCGTCACTCTGAGACAGAAGTTGAGCAGTTCCATGTGCCTGTAATTTCACCAGCACCCTTACCTAATACTAACATTACTGCTTGGCGTAGGTAATACTTCCCTGGACGAACTCTTTCACAAGGAGCTCTACTGTTACTATATATATTTCGAGTTCTCAGGTTTTCGCAATTGTTACACATAGGATCTGAAACAATTTTTAAAACAAAGTAACGGTTCGGGTCTTTACAAATCCCATAAAAGACCATAAGAGTCAACCGTGAAATGTTGGTTTGTTTGAAAAAAACAAAATACGCGATTTAGATCCGAAAAAAAAGTTTCATTTTCTATAAATTACGTTTTTATAAATTAACTGTGACGCTAGTGTATGTATGTCTCATAAAACTTATCTCTCAAAGGCACTCTAGTATTTTAACGAATGTTAAACGTTTAACATCGTTTTATACTAAGGATAATCTAGCGTGCATTTCATAAATCAAACATTTAGGCATGTCGGCAAATATTCATGTGACCATGGCTATCTATTAATAGGGAACCTCCTAGTATTTATGTGCTCTGTGCGCCCAACCATGACAGCGCAATTGTGTCATCCATCAACCGTCGTCACGTCTTGCAGATCTGCAGATAACGATGACTTGCAAAATATATTACTCGTACTACTTAGATTACACTTTATCATTTTTACTAAAGGAATAATTTCATTTCAGTAGTGTTTTTTTTCTTAAAATTTTATTCTTAATTGTAATTAATTTATATTTGATGAATTATGATATAAAATGGTAATATTTATTAGCATTTGTATGCATGTGCATACATTTGCCTTTGGTGGAATAAGCGTCTATTATTTAAAATAAGAAGCCGTGATAGCCTAAGGCTTTGCTTTGCCTTTCCACCAGAGATGTGCGACGTAGCGAAGTAGCGTGTGAGGAAAAAATCCACCAATAGGATTACTTCATTTTCCTGACCTCGCTTAGCGCAGCTTCGGTGGAAAAGGATTAGCGGAGCTAAGTATTTGTACATACAAAATAGCGACAAATGTGTGCGAGGGGTGCGGGCGAGGAATGTGTGCAAAACGGTGTAGGAAACTAGAGCTACTAAAAGTATGACACTAATTGACACTGACATATCGCCATCGCTCACCCCACTACACCGCATCCCGACCGCGCATAGCTAAAAAGAGTTCATAACGCTACCTCGCACATCTCTGGTGGAAAGGCAGCCTTAATGGTTTGACCTAACGCCTCTCAAGCAGATGCCGTGGGTTCGAATCTGAGCTCGCTCCTCCGAGTTTTTTGAAAACTATATGCGAAATTTAATTTGAAATTTTTTATGAGTTTTTCGGATAAAGAAAAGGCAAACATCGAAGTGAAACTTGCATATCGAAGAAGGTTCACAACCATCGGAAAACGCGTGAGAGGAGGCCCATGCCCAGCAGTGGCACGTACAAATGGGGTGATACATACATGATGTATGTATTTAATCTATGAACCTACTGTATCTCATTCCGATAAATAAATAAATTGATGCAATAAAATTAATTTACTTAATTACTTACTACAAACTAAAAACAAGACAGAAATATTTCATATTACTGCCGTCTGCTAACTAAAATGAAGTGACTATTAAAATTAAGTGATAAAATATTTTTTTGAAATATAAAAAGTCGTAACCCAGTTTTAGAATATTGAAATTGTTTGATGATATTTCAGCTATGCATCGTTGGGATAAGTTCCGATAAGTCGAACGCGTTAACTAATTTTAACTGTTTTTAAAAGAGAATTTTGTGACTATTTTGCGTCCGTCAGGATGGCTGGACCAAACGAGATATACAAATCAAATTGTGCTCATTATTTACTATCTATTTTCTACTATTTAGTACCTTTATTGACATATTTTGTACTTAGCGGTAACGGAAATATTAAAGAAATAGAGGCCAGCCATTCTGACGTCAGGTTGGCAGGACCACTTTACGTTTTTCATGGTTCTAGCAATATATAATTTACTTTTTTTGTATAACTATTTGCTACCTACTTTATACCTAAACGTACTTTTTTCACTATCTTAGGAAGGTTCTATAAAAAGTGATTTCAAAAAATAATAAAACGCCTTTGCAAAAGGTATCTTCTAAAAAGACAGTTTATTGTCTCCGTGCAATTGCTTTTTATATAACTGATTATAATCGTTCGCATTTCATAATACCTACAAATGGAATTAACATTTGTAATAGTGAAATCAACTAGTAATTAATATAATAATTGTATAAAATATTGCTTGCAAAGATAATCCAGAAACCATTGTTGGCATATTCTACGCGCCTGCAATGATATTGTTAGAGAAGATAAATTGTCTTTTTAGAAGATACGTTTTGCAAAGGCGTTTTATTATTATTTTTTAAATAACGTTAAAAATTATATCTGGCGATACCTCAAATACTTACACAACGCGCAGTAATAGTAATGTACTATATTTTGCACCATAAGTTCTATTTGTAGAACAGGTATTGATGTCGTGTCACACAGTCTATTTATTTTATGGTCTTATTATTTATCATTTTGAATCCTGTTCAAGACATAACCGTCATATTTTTACGAGAATGGGTCTTAACACAAAACTGCGATGGAACGTCGCATCGCAGAAATCTACGAGCTCGCACGACGCATCGCAAGAATTTGCTAATTGCTCCGCATCGCGCATTTCTGCGATGTTTGTCTTCTTTGTGTTTTTTTTCTATATTTGCTTATCAATAACAGCAGTGCAACACTCTTTTAAGGATCCCTGTCGCTGTCTAGTTTAAAAAATACGTTTAGTACCGTTGATGATCGTCCAAGGAATGATCACCCGAACCGTGACAGTGAGACGCTTTGCCACACGAAATCGCATCGCAGTTTTCTGCGTTGCGAAGTTGCGAATTCGCATCGCGCCGATTCGCAGTTTTGTGTTTCGACCCTTAAGATATTTTTGTCCAGTGACAATAAGTTAGTTTCTTAGAAGAGTACAAATAACGACATATATGGATACATATTACTAAAATAATAAACACATATATAGTTTCGTTTTTTATTTGTCTTTAATTGTGGGTGTTGGAACCATAGTTGAAACCGGTGCCATATGTCAAACAACATTCGTTGTGACTCATTCACTTTTTTTTTACCAACTCCTAAGGGCAGGCAGAATGAACAAACAGACTATGACTCAACGGGTTTCTGAAATAGATTCTTTTGAGGCAAATGGATTATGTATGTCGGCGCATTCCACACCGAATACACAATAAAATCTCATTTATAATAATTTATTTCTCTAATTTGCGTGTCTGACTCGATAATTAAATTCTAATTATTATAAATAACGAAGTAGCTAATCGAATTCTGTTATATAAAAACCACGAGTTAATCGTCAATCTTAATTCCACAGTAACAAGAAAATCATGTAATTCCCGCCTGGTCAACGCATCAATGCCTACACATCGCTCGCGTAGGGTTGTCGGATTATTATTAAAAATAACGAACGAACGAACGCTTAAATTCTATAATGAATGGCGCGTGCAGCCTTTGTGCGTAGCACATTGTGCGATTCATGCTGTGCAACTTGAGTGCACTGCGAGATTATACAAATGTGTCAGCGTGCACACATACAAACCGCGCTGCTCTAGTCTTATTATACCACGGTAATCGATCAATATCAATAATCACGATCCCTATTTATTATTATTCTCATCAATATATAAAAACACGTTTATAGATTTAAACCTAACAGGGGGCTAAACGGTGAATCTGTTAAGTAATAATGTGGCGGTGTTCTTAAAGTAATTTTATCGTGAAGTTCACGATAAATTTATAGTCACGACGCGCGACGGGTACTGTTTGTCATCGCAAATAACAATCCTGCTGCGCTGATGTCCTATTGTTATGGTAATTCATAAGTTTGTCAGTGAGGTGGTCAAAACTGACACATCTAAGGTTTCTGAAAATTGGTCACACTTTTTAAAATAACACAACTGTTTCAGGCGAGATAGCACAGTGTAACTTTAACTTTAATTCCTGTGCTTAAGAGTCGACACAACCTCAAATGGCTTTGGTCGAATCCGCACAACAGTGTAAGTGTTGAATCAATCATTTTGGAAAAATTATATAGTAAAATTGAGGATAGCATACGGTGCGAAAACACGATTCCTAAAAAATTTCACGTTAGAAAAAAACACAAACTAATCTCGAAATTTTACAAGACAGCCGCTGGATTCAATAGGTACTTTACATAGTACCAATGATTTTTTTTTTGTGTCAACTGAACTAAATAGAACACGTACAGTATACGATATACATTTTTGAAATGGTTTTAATTTCGTTTGTAAAAAAATAAATTCTGAAATGAAGGCAGTGTCCATGCCGCTCGACCCAAGCAAAATGAACCGTATTAGTATAGAAAAAAAATTGAATTCGAGCTGAGGTAGTATCGACCCTTAAGTAGAATTAATACGTTGTCATCATTCATCATCGGTATACGGGTCGAAACGCGAAACTGCGAATCGGCGCGATGCGAATTCGCAACCTACGAAACTGCGATTTCGTGCGACAAGGCATCTCACTGTCACGGTTCGGGTAACCATTCCTTCGACGATCATCAACCGCACTGTATTTTTTAAACTAGGTAGCGACAGCTTTTAGTAGCCAGTTTAGTAACAGGAGAGCTCCATGTGATATAGTTCGTCCAGGGTAGTACTGCCACCTTACCTATTTCTGTCGCCAAGCAGTAATGTCAGCATAACTGTGTTCCAGTTTTGAAGGGTAAGGGTGTTGATGAAATTACAGGCACTTGTCAACTTATGTCTCAGGGTGACGGCCACAGTGGTAGTGCCCCTCAGATCTTTGCTTTTTATAGCTCTGAGTGGCACTGTAACTGTTGTGGACAGGCGTGTAGCTTACCATCAGGCGCATGACTTGTTCGTGCCGTTACTTAATGTTATAAAAAAAATATGGATCCTAAAACGAGTGCTCTGCACTGCTGTTATTGATAAGAAAGTAAACGAAAAAAACACAAAGAAGATTAACATCGCAGGAATGCGCGATGCGGAGCAATTCGCAAATTCTTGCGATGCGTCATGCGAGGTTGAGATTTCTGCGATGCGACGTCGCATCATGGTCGCATCGCAGTTTTGTGTTTCGGCCCTACGTTCGTCAGAGTTTATGATAACCCGGTCAAACCCGGAAATTGATCGGTCAATCATAACATAATTAATCAAACAAACCTTGCGCCGGCGCAGTACTTAATTTGCCATTGAATTTACGTCTATGACTTTGTCCATGAAATCATAATTCTGTTAGACATTCGCAATCTGGACTTGATATACTATATTTAAGTAGCAGCATTGTACCTATTGATTTTAAACTGCTTATCAAGATGAAACTTAAGCGCGTTTGCGCACAATGTCACATCCGATTCGTGTTCGTTCTAGAAAACTATCTAGGAAACTCGGACTCACTTCGGACAGCTGTGATATTTCGAATCGTCATTTCTCGGATTCGCAACTGGGGTCTACTCTCGATCTCCGTCCGACATGCGTCCGAAACAATTACTGTCAAATAAATAATATTCGACAAAATTAAAAGACAAGTATCAAGTATGAAGCTTCATTCGCATCACGCGTCTTTTCATTTGATCAAGTATTGCTTATTTGGCAGTAATTGTTTCGGACGGAGACGTAGCGCGCAAAAGTTCTAATTCAAATAAAATTTTTGTCAATTCGACAGATTTATCTCGTTGTTATGAATTGTTCGCATATCCTTATACATTTTGACGATCTCGGTCCAACAGTTTGTACTGTGGGCACTGGATGAGGAGGTCCTGGGTACAGGATAGGGTAAGGTTTCTTTAGTACAGGTAATTCCCTAGTTTGAGACCAGGTCATTACTATTATTATTGTTGTTATTATTATATCTATTGTACTCTCGCCTCTCTTAAGGTCTAAAAGATTAATTTATATTATTATTATCATTATAAGCGTGTTGTGAATTCAGCTTTAAAATATTTCTTTACAGATGGAGTTTCAGTTTATTCAAAAGAGGATATAAAAATGGTCTCACGGTGCAGGACTTATGGGCGGCTAGAGGAGGAGATAGATCAGGTCGACTTGGTGACAGATTAGAAGAAGCATGGGAGCAGGAGTTACAGACTGCGCAACACAAGGGCGGAAAGCCATCGCTGTCCAAAGCCATAATCCGGTCTTTTTGGTTCGAATACATGTTATGTGGACTTGTAGCAGGTCTTCTTTTTGTTATTGTATGGTAAGAATACATTTATATGGTAATCAACTGTATTTCAATATTCCTACTAATAACATGCATTTGAAAAGCGGCCAAGTTCGGAGTAACCAATTAGTAGGTCAGCCGGCTTCACCTGTAGTCCATTGTATCCAAGTGAATGCCAACTTCAATAAATAATCTTGTAGTAATTCGTGAGAATCTATTAATAACTTAAATTAGCGAGAAAACGTCTCGAGAACATTACAGAAATGTGACTATATACACAGGCAAATTGATGCGGCCGAAAATCAATTGACGATGATGGTACTGATGCCAACAAACAACATTGCTGTAAAATTATTTTGTAGTTGGCAAACATAATTTTTGCTTCCTTGGAACCTAAGCACACAGAGTATTTTTTGCGCAGACGTCGATGCGTAGATTACGTTCGTTAATCAGTCGCAGCTAGTAAACGTTCAGTGGTGCCATAAACGCGCGTCGACGACTGCGGGCGGCGGAGAGGCGCAGTGGCGATATCACACGTTCCTCATTTGCTCCTTGCCCCAGCCTTGCAATGTAATGTTGTTGGTGTTGAAAAGATTCAATCGCGCGTAAATCGTAATTCAAACACGCGTTAAACTTTAAACAAACGAGTTCGAACGCGCGTTTGAATCACTACAAACGCAACAATCTGCTTTTTGAGTCTACGCGTAAAAAATACGCCATGTGCATACGTTCTCAGACATTTTTTTGATATTGGTTTTTCATGAATCGAAAAGGTATTGTTTTGTAAAGTTGATAAGTAACAACTAAAAATATTCATAATTTGCTCCTCTAAAACAAAATTTTATTAATTCATCTTTCGAAAAACTCTTTCGAAAGATAAAACTCTTCTAGCACATTATTTTCTCTTTCAGGCCACTTATTCCATATACACTAGGGTTATTTATAGACTACTTTGCGGGAAATAAAACTCCAGAGACTTACAGGAACGCGCATATTTACAACTTCTGCTTGAACTTCTTGAGTATAGCGACGGCTTTGGCAATGAACCATTTGTTTCTGGCTCAGGGTTCCGTGGGAATGAGGATAAGGATTGCTTGCTGTTCATTACTTTATAGAAAGGTAAGCTACTAGGCGTAATTATATTTTTTATTTAAAAAAATTGATTCAATTTGATATCATCATCATCAACCCATCTATATGTCGCACTGCTGGGCATGGATCTTCTTTCAAGCGAGGGTTCAGGCTATAGTTCGCCATGCTAGCCCAATGCGGGTTGGGGACTCCACAAGTTTTCCTCACGTTTTCCTCCGCGGAAAAGATCATGGTAAATTTCAAATTAAATTTCGCGCATCAATTCCGAAAAACTCAGATTTGCGAGCCCGAATTCGAACCCATACCCACGAAGGCCTCTGCTTGAGAGACGGTAGGTCAGATCATTAGGTTACCACGGCTTTTCATATTGATTCATCAAATTACAGAAAATCCTAAAAGTGCTAGCCAAGATTGGTAGACTTCGTAAAAAGTCAGCAATAGGACTAAGAAAATTATCAACAATGAAAATTACGTATGGGGAAGGTCGGGCAGGAAGGGCCCGTTAAGGTTAATCAATTAAAATCCACGTAATGATGACAAATTTAAGAACGAATTAAATATAATCGAATACAACGTCTTTAGCTTTACCAATTATTATAAATTTCAAACTAAATAATCAACATCACTTTTTAACCCGTTTTGCCCGTAGGGGGTCGATAAAATGTGTATACTAAGCGGACAAAAAGAGTACTACATAAGTAATATGAATTATCCTAATTGGGGTTTCTGATTTCTCGACACATTTTTTCTCGTGTTTCGAGAATTCTCGTACCCGATTTGTAGAGGTTTTCGATTTGTTTGAGAAATTTAATAAAAACCAAAAAGATCAGTTTAATCAACTGTAAAATATATCAGAATAAAAACTCAATTTACGTGAATTTTGTAAATAGTTTTGGTAAATTGGTACCTCGGAGTGAATTCTGTGGCTATTGGTCTTGGGTTCGATTTCCGTTAGGATCAATTTGAAAAATGAACCTCTGTTATTATACAACAACCAATGTTCGCGTTACGCAGCCCAACGTCGCTCAGCTGCTATCTGTCTTTCAAACAAATAAACCTTATGATTGAGAACCTAAGTAACGTTTTTTATTGTCCGTGGCGTCACAAGCTGGCGACGACAGGATGCATCGAGCGTCGCTGCGTAGCGCGGTTTTACTCTTTTGGTAGAAGAAATGTCTACTTTATTTAGTAGAGAATATATATACCAAGACATTCTCTGAGTTTTTCTTTTGTAATTAAATACTATTTGAAATACAGCCATGCATTCATACAAAACAACAACTGGGTGAAAAGGGTGCTACCCGTTTTGCCCGTACCCGTTTTGCCCTCCTCCCAATTCAACTCACGCCGAGAAACCTTAACAAAATACAATGTTTTGTTACTTAATGCACTCTTATCAGACAGCATACAGACCAAACGTTATATGGTATGCATTAATATATAGTACACTTTATATGAATCATAAAAACACAGCGCCCTCACTGTTATTTTATTTTTTTAGCGCTGAAACGTCATCATCATGTCTTACTTTTGCTTAAGTACATTGTATTGAAAAACCCTTTTTGCCTACCATGACTTTTATGCCCGATCTTCCCCTAGAGTTCCTAGGTTTTCGCAATTGCCACACATTGGAAATGTAACTATATTTTCGGTTCCTAATCTGAGTCACGGCTAAAACCATGGGATCTGTAAAGTACCCAAAACAAATACAAAACGTCGATTTGTTAAAAAAAATACACGTATCAGATCCAAAAAATAGTTTCATTCCCAACTAAAAATTTGTTGTATCTATTTCTAAAATTTATGTAAAGAAAAGTTATTGAATTACTCAGCTCGACGTATTGTTCGTATGTATTGTGGCGCGGACATTGTCTTCTACACAATACGTTGAAAGTTCTTTTTTATGTTCGTGGCTTTTCTCAAACCGTGCATGTTATATTATATACTTAGTATTGGAGCAACATGTTAACAAGATTCATTTGAATGGATTGTTCGTCTAAAGAAACAAAGCCGGGAAATAACAAGGTACAATGATCTGTACCTACTTCCAGTGGAGCTTCTTTCCGTACCTTTTTAACGTAAATACAGAAGTCGCTGATGAGGACACCTGATTTTTAGATATAAATTAAAAAAACTATGTCATCGATATTGTATTTTTTTATTCTGGAGATGAATTTTTCTTGACTCCGCCACACAAATCGGATTCGATTTCATGAATGAGTCCCGCCCTTTTCTACGTACGTTTTGATTATAGTGACCCTCCCTACCGACCATTAGGAATATAGCTCAGGGACCTTCTCAGTCACGTCTTGACCCCAGATCAGCCCGTTTGCACAGACTTCATTCGGTTCTCAAAAGACTAGTTAGTGCCTTGGGTGAGCTGCCCCGGGTACACGCACAGTTCATGAATGAACCGAATGATGTCGCCTTTGACCATCGCGATGCCTTTGGTATTGTCTGTACTTGTTCTTCGCATACTTGTGATATAAAGCACTTGATAAAGTCTAAATTCACGCCGCCGCCGTCCATAAATTCAATACCGTTACGTAACGTTGTTCCCGAACTGAACGATAATTTTGAAAGTTTAACGACTTCCACTTGAATTGTTTAATTTACTTAATAATCATGTAATTGAGACATTTTTTTATACATGGCCGTCAAATAAAAAAGAAATTAAAAATAGATCGGCTCCATTTAAATATCCCTTACTTACTCTATAGTGTAGTTCCAAGTTTAAATTCGACAATGGTTCAACGTTTTGTATGCCTTACGAAGTGTATGTAAATTATGCATGTAGAGCATATGTAGAGAATCGCTTTTAGTTAAAGAATTCGACTTGTCTGTGTCGTCGTAGATTTCTTAAGTACAGGTCAAGTACTAAACAACACATAACAAGGTACTACGTTGTAATAGTTAGTAGAAATATAGGTATAATATTTTATAGCGTTTATCTTTTTCGCCATTTACAATTTCGTTTTTTTTTCCAGATTTTGAGACTGAACCGAAAGGGTTCAAACAAGACAGCACCAGGCCAAGTGATAAACTTGATGTCTAATGACGTAAACAGATTCGATATGGTAACTCTCTTCCTGAACTACATCTGGGTGATGCCGATTGTGGTACCAGTCGTTTCATACTTGGTTTGGCAGCAAATAGCGTGGGCCACTGTCGCCGCTTTGTTGGTGATCATAATTCAGACTGTGTTAGTCCAATGTACGTTGAGTATGGTATCTTCTTTCTACTTCAGGTGCTTAGAGATGATGCTGGTATCAAGGCAAGGATCGAAGTGATAATTATCATCTTGTTATTTATAAAATTCATTTGAACAAACCAAATCGTTCTGGTTTTCCCAAATACATTTTTTTGCTTTGTTATTTTGGAATCTCACTGTTTGTCTTTTTTAGTTAACAATTAAAGAGACAAAACTATGAATCAGCATGGATATCTCCCTCCAAAACACTACATCAACTTTATTTTTTGGTCAGTTTCTGTTATTTAAACAGACATATTTATATACTAATATTCTCTTTAATCCGAATTTTGTGAAAAAAAATAAAGAAACAAAAAACAAAACTTGAGAAAAAACAAGGAAGAACTCGATAAAAGAAACAAATTTTGTGGAAAAAAATAGAACAAAAAAACAGAACAGGTACAAAAATTAAGTTGGTTGTGGTAATTAAGATATTTATTATGATAATCATTATCAAAGAAAATCTTGATAATTTCGAACCCTGCGTCCATCTGGGCAGTCTTGACTTCCTTAAATAATTGTTTAGCAATGTTTTGTTTTGACGTAGTTTTAGCTTATAATTTAACAAAGTGTTACAAAGACGTTGAGCAAAGAAACTACTTTACTCAAGACGTATGTATGTTGTATGTAAAGTGATGAATGAGAAAAACTGGGTCAGAAAAAAGATTGCTTGAGGAATTGAGATATTGCATAATATTCAATACATTTAATTAAATGACGCGCCAATTTGTTTTTATTACAATCGTGTATAGAACATTGACGGATGAATGTTTTTTTCTATAAAAATACAAAGGTAATTAAATTAAATAAATAACAGCTTTATCTTTTACGAAAATGCTCATATACTTAATAATTTTGCTAGTGTAAAAGAAGTACTTACACAAAAAGCAATGTCTGTACATTGCAGCACATCAAACTACACATTGACGAATCTTGTTCCGTAGTCGAATAAAAGCTTGAGGTGCTGTTGACTATAGTTACACCTAAAGTAAATGTCAAACTTTAGCGATGTAAACGAGATTTTATTTCCAAAAATGGTGCTAAAAAAAGTTGTTGCCCTGAGCCAAAGTGCTCTTTAATACGATTCTTAGTCTGTTATACGACCTAAATACAAAGTACTTGCTGTGCTTTTTTAAACAATTAATACATAACTGTGATTCAACACCGGATTACTTATTTCCAGCGTATTTGAGTAAACGACAAGGTGTCTTACGAGGCAAGATCGCCAAGCGAACAGACGAGAGAGTGAAAGTCATGAGCGAGCTCGTCAACGGCGTTCAGGTCATCAAGATGTATGCTTGGGAGAAGCCTTTCGAAAAACTTGTAGATAAATTGAGAAAGTAAGACATTTTTTTATACTGTCTGTCAATGTCCGCCCTAATTTACTTCAATACCCGTCTTGTGACCACGCCCATACTAAATCATTATTTCAAATGACCTCCATCGTGAGCTGGATAGCGTATGTAATGACCATAGGTCGGAAAGAGGTGTTCCAAATACATAAATAAATATATGTAGTTTTGTCCTACGATGCAGAAAAACCTTTTTTCCGAAATCGAAATAGTAATGAATTAAAATTTGGTGTTTTTAACAACTCTATATCACTCCTTGTGTCCATATTTGTACACGCATTTATGTATGTGGAACACCTTTTTCCGACCATTGGTAATGGACATACGAATGTACAATCTGATAAAAGGACGCTTTTAGTAAGGGCATGATCGCAGTACACTCTACTATGTCATTACATATGTACCTACGTTCCATGAGCATCGTTATACCAATTTACCACAGAAATACCTACTTTGAATGTGTGACATAATAATATGACTCCCTCTTCCGTGCCAAAAACCGATAAGCCCAAACATTACGCTATACAACAAAATTTCAAGTTTTTCGAGTAAACTGGTATCTCATTACGCATACGTAAAACAAATTGGTAATAACGCTATTTTTAAAACTGGATGATCATAAAAAATTCTATCCACTTTTTACGATGTTTACAAATCATACGATTCATATAGGTAGGTAGGCCGTAGATATTTTTCATATATCTATACCTGCTATAGATATTACATTACTTACAATTGATTACACTACTCTTTATTTCATAGCCACAGTTTAGTTCACGCACGGGCTCTGTAGTTAACACTATGGGACCAATTTGAGTAACGAACTTTTCGTTATTTAATCCTGGTGTGGGTATTCTGGGTAGTGTCTGACAGAGAATTTCGTTGCTCTGGTATATAGTATAGATTATCCTAGTTTGACACCAGGGACTTGGTGTGGTTGCCTGCCTTTGTAATAATAAATAGTTAAATTTGGTATTAACAGGGAGTAAATTCTCGTAAATAGCACTTTGACACTATGAAATAATATTGTTTAGGTACCTAAGATATCTTCTTTCATAATATTGATTCGTTGAACGAGAGAGCTTCTGTCCGGGTCGTATGACGTTGAATGACAGTACAGTTTTATCACTAAGATAAATCCACTCGAAACCCACATACTCAAGTGCTTATTGATTATTGAGTCACCAGACTCATGTTATACATATGTTGCAAAACATGGTGTAATGTATAATATTTCAACGGTGGTATTCTAACCTAACCAAAATGCATATTTTAGATCTAGTACAGATGATTCCACCTATTAATACTAAATGAACTTATTTTTCTTGTCCTGTCATATATTTTGGTCAAGTGGATATGAACATTTTCGTACGGAACAGGTGGTTAACAGGTAGAGTTACCATCCGTCCGGATTTGTTAGGACATGACCGATGATTGATGATTTTTAGTACTTCTATCTGGATTTTGGCTTAGGGTAACAATTTTCAGAGTAGAACGGAAATATCCACTTCGAAATTTAGTAGCAGTAGAGCTCCTTGTGAATGAGTTCGCCCAGGGTAGTACTGCTACCTGACCTATTTCTGCCGTCAAGCAGTATGTCAGCATTACTGTGTTCCCGTTTTGAAGGGTAAGTGTGCTGGTGAAATTACAGGCACATGGGACTTGTCAACTTATGTCTCAGGGTGACGGAGTCTCAGATATTCGCGATTTAAAGTTCTGAGTGACACTGCAACTGTTATGGATCATCAGGCGCACGACTTGTTCGCACCATCAGTTGATATTGTAAAAATAAATCAATCGAGTCTCACTTATTATTCTGAATAATAACAGGATTAATTTTATTATTAGCAAATACCACAAAAATAATAGGTCATTGTCTCGCCGCGTAGCTACACCCTTTCCGACACACGACGGTTTCGTGGTCTTTTTTTAGATGAGTTGAATGAGGAATAGTAATAGTCATAGAAATATTTTACATTTTACCAATAAATTTGAATGAAATTCGATTAACAACAAAAATGTTGTTGCCAGGGCGCTTGCCCATCTCTTTTGCCGTGTGAGAGAGAGATTTTCAATGTTATTTTGCATCTAAAAAGTCGGGACTTTCTTCCAAATGTCAGGGATATTCAAATTTCGGAATGGTAACCCTATTAGTAGCTCGCGTTAGTGTTCACTACCTAATTTCGGTAGCAATTTTTATTATTAAATATTCGAGTACAGTATCAAGTATATTATAGTATAGTATTATTAAGCATAGTGTAGTTGTTTTTACTGTGTAATAAAAATGTAATAGCGAAAATAAACCCGATAATGACTCTCGTCTATTTTAAAGGAGCCGTCGTCCTTAAAAGTATTAGTGTTAATGTAAAAATCATCCATTACTGAATCAAGAATACAGAAAATCAAGATATACTTAGACAAAAATCAAGGTGTGACCCCATTTTCTTACACCTTACAAGTGTCACACACGCCTGTATTATAAGCTAAACTAGTATGACTATGTCCACAATATCATTAGGAATCCAATATCACTGTGTGTACAACATGGCTTTATAAGATTAGGTATGACTTTATCTACATATTGTACACCACATCTACACGCAAGCCCAGTAACTGTTTCATGGGTAACAGAAAATATTGATTACAGGTTGGAGGTCAAATTCATAATGCGCACGTCAATGATAAAAGGATTTTCTACCGCCCTTATGGTTTTCACCGAAAGGTTCATATTATTCTGCGCTGTTATCACTTTCGTGGTGTTGGGAGGACACATCCGAGCCAGTATTACATTCTCCTTGGTGCAATACTTCAACCTACTTCAGTTGGCTTGTAATATTTTCTTTCCATTGGCTCTGGCCATGCTGGCTGAATCGAGAGTGTCTATTAAGAGAATTGAGGTAAGAATACACTGATATGGATACATAGATTTATAGTATAGGAGAAAATGAAACACAGACAGAGATGGGCCGTAGCGGGTTTAAACCCAACCAACCGGCTCGAGTGTTTACCGGGTCTTTGCCCAAAGGGTCGGGTGTTAACCCATTTCTGTGAATAACCGTGACCAAAACGGCGGATACGGAATTTGGTATAATTCCATAGTGCAATTACGCGTAACTAGCATTGGAATAGGAGTTTTCCATTTCGGTAATTTAGTGGCCAAATCAAATTAGTGTGATTTACGGGGTTTTATTGTTATCAGTCCGTAGACAACATAGATTAATGCTTACTATGCGAAAATGAAAGTCGTAGTTATTGAAATAACAAAGTATTAATAACGTTAAATCCCTCTCCTGTAAAATTTGCTTAGTGCAGACTTGCACTATCCCCGATGTAGAAGTACCTACACATTACAAATTTCGATGTAAAAAGTACTTTATGGACGAAAACGAGACAAATCCACACAGTACCCATTTGCCATACTGTGGATTCTCACTAATAAGGATGCACATTACGTTTCGATATTTATAAAGATTGATTGATGTGCATACGATCTAACGATTTTTTGTATAGATTTATTTCAAAGCGATTTTGAAGCGAATCGATTCAATAGAAAAGCAAATCAAATATTTAGTTGTAATAAGATTTTGCCCTCGATATCGGACGTTTAACCGATTTAAACCAGGCGTTATTAATGCGTCGGGTTAAAACCCGGGCACTTACGCATCTCTGGATACAGGTGAGTTCATCTGATGTACTTACTATGCGCGGCTCCCGGGGCAACCTAACTACGTGAAACTTAGTTTCCCAATCTTGTACTGTAGTAGATTTATGTGTTTGCTATACGATGGGTGAGACTAGATTCTAGTCACTTGAAGATTGATGAGAATGTCGCCAAAAAACTACAGGAGACCCAGTATTTGGGCGATATCGGGATCTAGATGATGATGTTGCTGTTCGAAATAAATAAAAACAAGAACCAGCGCAAACCAGCGAACGTAAGACAAAGGATATTAAATTTATCCAAGTATATTTTATGCTATTCCAACTTAAAGAAGATATAAATTTCAGTGCTCAGAGACTGACCCCGGAGTTTCGAGGTATTTAAGAGAACGCTAGAGGATACGGCGGCTCTGGTATGCGACGGAATCCAGCCGTCCGAGGGTTTGCGCTGGTTCTTAGTTTATTCGCAAAAGCGTGTTAATGACTAGGAGCCTCCGCAAAAAATCGAAGCGGATGATCAATTCTTTTGATGAACCATATCTGAATGAAGAAAGGCTTTCATGGATTTCTCACGGGTAGCGTTACGGCAAAAAAAGTCGTTAAAAACCAAAAACAACAAAAACAAAGATCTGCAACAAACACATAGAAAAATTCGTAACGTCTGCTAGTTCGTTCCGTAGCTTACTTGGGAGAGCATCAGCCACCGTATGGCGAGGTCGCTAGTTCGAGTCCAGCCGGATCGAATGATTTTTTCTTGTGTTCGACCTTTGTATTAATAATTTTCAAAGTGAAATAATCTTTATTTCATAGGTAAGCAAATTACTCTAAATCGTCATACTGATTTAACTCTACTGCTCATTCGTAAGGCAGAGTCCCCTGAGAAGAATGAGTAAGAAACTCTAGGGGTTGCTCTTTTAAATATACATTTACAATATGTATTTCAAACATCTTAGACAGAGACTACATCAAGAGCCAAACGGGCTACTACCACTGATTCTTGTCATCCAAGTACACAGTACACAGAAGCTGTATAATAAATAACCTTTAGTATAAAGTTTTTGCTTCACTAATTTTTTATTTCAACCGGAATCTTATTACAGAAGCTTATACATTGCCCCTTAAATGAATATGTGACTTTGTAAAGACGACTGTCAAGAACAGCTACTTTATTTTTATTCCTTGTGTTAATGTTATGTCTGTCACTTATGTTTATATAAAAATTTAATCATATCTACTTCTCTTGGTCTTAAACAATTTGTTAATTGTATGTTCCGTTTGTAGGAATTCTTAAAACTAGAAGAACTAGAATCCCCAAAAGCAATAGAAGCAAAATCAATGAACATGAAATCATTAACGAATGGGATTGAGAAAGAAGAAAAAGAGAGGTCAAAGTACAGCGGACTAGTTTTAACAGGAGTTAGCGCCAGTTGGCAACCGGATCCTATTGTTCACACTTTAAGGAATATAACATTAAATGTGCAGCCTGGAGAATACGTCGGTATCGTTGGCACTGTGGGATCTGGGAAGGTAAGTGGCAGTGAGGTACTTTGAAGGTTTCAATAACAATAGTGTCTCTAATGTTAGGATAAGTTTAACCTCTATCTAGCAATTCACATTGAAATGTTCAATATACTATTAAG
The DNA here is from genome assembly GCF_003589595.1 of Hyposmocoma kahamanoa. Classification (NCBI taxonomy): domain Eukaryota; kingdom Metazoa; phylum Arthropoda; class Insecta; order Lepidoptera; family Cosmopterigidae; genus Hyposmocoma; species Hyposmocoma kahamanoa. The sequence goes on from NW_020653945.1 coordinate 16,878,224, forward strand.
TATAACTTCATGCTTCAGGTCTATGCTAGTATGAAAAGCTTTGTATAAAAACTCGTCTTTTACTAAATACTCTATGGTCTCAAAGAATATATAGATCTATCCTAAAAGTATCCGATTTTTGTCCGTTACCGCGCTGGGTCTATTAATCCGACATATGTATATCCTTCACAGTAATCTCCATTCGACTAAACCACATCTCGCACCGATACTTCCACACTCCGAAGTAGATAGGGAAGTCACTATATTCCGAAGTAGATAGGGAAGTCAGTTTTCGGTATTCCGAATGCATATACGCCAAGCAGAAAAGTAATTAAAGTTCTTTTCTGCTTGGCGGCAGAAGTAGGTAAGTTGAATAACATAAAATTATTTAACTTTACCAACATCCTTATAGTCCCGATCATCGAGACCTGACGTAGCCCTCTGTATTTTTGGCAGTTGCCAAAATTGAAACTGAAGGCTATTCCGAAAACTGACTGCCATAACTGCTTCGGGATGTGGAATATGATTAATAGACCCAGAGAGGAATAATGGACGAACGTCGGATACTTTTGGATAGACCTCGTATGGCGATAAATTTGAATGTGATATTTTCATTATAATGTACAATGGGCGTTTACATGATGCACTAATGAAGTATGCTAGCTTGTATCGTGTACTGAATAGAATATAATATAATAGAATCTTTTTTTGCATATCATTATTCTAACAATGTTAGAAAAAATTTGCAAAGGATAATTTGATTGTCAATAAATAATAATATGTACCTAATTATATAAATCATTGAGAATATAAAACATAATAGAATAACTAAAAAAAACTTAAATTTAACACAAAATATTGTCGAAATACAACGACATCAAATGAAACTAAAATTACAATTTCTTCGAAAGAAATGCCCCTGCACTGTGAAATTAATAATCCAATATCAACGATCAATGCGGAGGCTGATACGGATGCGGATATTTTATATTATAGAGACTATTCGCAGATGCAGATGCTGATATTCGCAACAACCCTGTTACAAACCAAATCTATATATATGTATGTGTATATGTACATACTTTATCGGATAATGCAGGAAATTAAACAGTACTTGAAAATACACACTGCAAAAAAGTGATTGAAAAAAACATCTCAATGTAAGGTAGAACGACATTGTTTTAAGAGGTTGTGCTAACCCCCTGATTCTATCAAGCAGTGTGTCAGCAACAACAATTTTGAGTAATAAATTTAATCATGCTGTGATTCATTTCACTAAGTATTCGCCATTTTTGCGAAAAAAATATAAGTATGTTGAGTCTTTGGTTCGATTAAAACACTAATTAATATTGTTATACATTATAATCTGTATCAATATTAAGTGTTTTATTAAGTGAAGATAGGATCTTCCACGTGTCACCACTTATGTGTATAATAAATATAATAATATCAGTAAAACGCAAGATAGAATGCGCTAATTGCGTAAAGTATGTGTTTTATATATTTACAATATCTGTATAACGTTATGGCTTGTTAATATTTGATC
>NW_020653945.1:16879758-16919365 GCF_003589595.1 Hyposmocoma kahamanoa
GAAAATTCCAGCTATTTCACTTCCACCTCGTGTTTTTCACATGAATTAGATGATCTGTCAGTATTTATAATAAATCTTTCGTTTATGTAGATCTTTAATTAACTTGTTTTGCACAATAAATTTATTTTATATTGCTATTTACATAGCATAACAACTTACACCAGTCTTCTACCCCAATCTGGGAAGACGCTTCTTCTGTTAGTCTCTCTACTATCAGCTCTATACATAGAGTAAGTCTTAAAATTTCATGCCCACGCGATTTTACAATTTAATCAATGACATTGTGGGTGATGTCTTATTTAGTGTAAACAATATGAACAATGTTGCTTGCTTGATATTCCGTAATGGCGGCCATTTACTGCGTGCAGCCAATTGACACAATTCATAGAAATGTTGATTTTTAGGTTCTTTCCGTTAAGGACAAGGCAAAGGTTTTTAAAATCATACAGCCAAATCTTGGTGAATATTTTAACCGACTTCAAAGTAAAGAGAAGGTTCTCTATTCGACTGTATTTTTTTTATGTATGTTACGAGATAATTTTTGTGAACCGATTTTAATCGTAGTTCCATTTAAATTTGAAGAAAATTTTCTACCTCTAAGGGTGGCAAACTAGGGGATGAATCCGGTAACCCGGGCGGCGTCGTGGTGAATGTTCACTGATCCCACGGCGCCGACTCAACCGGCGAGAGGGAAACCCGGGGGGGTTTTGGTGGGGTAGGCCCTCCAGCCTGGAGGGAGAGTCCCCACATAACCCCTGAGTCTCCCTGGGCTCAGGGGTATCCATAAAGATTTCCCCCCGCGCACTTTCCGATAACCGAAACCGGTAGGCATTAAGCTACATCTTCTGGGTTTGTTAGCTCTTCGGTGGGTGATCATAACCAAGTGGACTTAATTTAGGGAATAAAGGGCTAACTCCGAATAAAGTTCAAATTTCGAAAATAGCGTGAGTTATAAATATTTTGTATCAAGTATTTATAGTACACCACCTGGTGCCCGGGACTTCGTCTGCGTAGAATAAGTTCTTCGAGCAGCCAACTGTACTATATTAATTTCATAGTTTTATTGGTTCTTCATACACACTTTCATTTCCTATTTCACCACTTTATTATTTATTTTTGTGACAAAAGTAGCCAATGCACTTCTTCTAGGTCCTATCTATACCTATACCAAAATTCATCAATATTGGTCGAGCGATTTAGTCGTGAAAACGTAACAGAAGTGTTACTTTCGCATTTATAATATTACTTTGAATGTAGGTAACAAGTATTTGTAAGTCAATGGTAACAAGTTAATATTCCCAGGTGAAAATCGTCTCATATTTCTTTATTTACTTACATTCAGATACACCCAATGATACGTACATAAGATCATTGGGTAGACCTTATAACTACATATATTTTCCTAGTTGTGCACATATGTATCTGTATCATTTTGAAGTTTATAATGTGTTTTTTTTGTTTTTGAAGTATTTCTCCTCTTTTTCAGACCTCTCTACTTCAACTTATCCTCGGCGAGCTGCCGGCGACTCAAGGCTCAGTCTCTCTGGACGGGGCTCGTATCGCCTATGCCAGTCAAGAACCATGGTTATTCGTTGCCACTGTAAGACAGAACATTCTGTTCGGTCTACCTTATGACCGCATTAGGTATAAAAAAGTAAGTATCTATAGGAACGCGTTTTAAATATATGTTTTTATTTTGATAGTATAAAAATGTATATGTTACTACTTTGCTAAATATAACATAATCGTAAAATCTTCTCGTTATCTATTTGCAAAACTCGCCTCAATCCCTATGTCGCAAGTGCTCTTTTTCCAATGGTATCAGATTTGATATGAGCATAGATTTTGCAAGCTGTGTACACTTATTACACCATATAGTTTTTAGTAGCACCGAACCGAAACACGGTAATGGTCACATTATTGTTTTTTTGGTAGAAATAGGTAAGTTGACAGTATTTCTCTGGATGAACTTTTTCACAAGGAGTTCTACTGCAGCTAAAACTCAACATCTCCAGAAATACATACATCCTATATTCCACGCCCTTGTTCCCACCGGGGTAGACGTTGATTTGTATAAAAAAAAGATTATAATCTAACACTTCTGACACACAGCTTTCACCTCATCAACACGAATCAATGCTCTTATGACTCCAGACATAAGATAATATCTACATTTTGATAAGCGAATATAGCTTTATCTAAAGAATAAACAATATTGTATGTTTATGTTTCTAATTGTGCGGAAGTACATGTTAATCTCTCATTATGATTCTAAATTGAACTTTTTGAATCTAGAATCTTACGATTTTGCATACATTAGGGTTTTCATTCATTCCTAGTATTCATTCATTTATTAATTTTCGCTGCATTTCCGCATCCCGCTAAAAAATCGAGACTCTATGCTATCTCGAAAATCCCGGTTAAATCGAGTTTCAAGATAAAAGTCAATGTTCAAGACTATTTAAAAAATCGGTTTTCATAGTTATAGTCTTAGAATGTAGGCAGTCAAAACGTGATATTTTAATTATGTTCTTGATGGACTCGAATTATAAAATAAATAAAAAATTATTAACGAAAGTTTTTTTAACTTTTATTGTGGGCATGTAAGGATCTAAGGGCGTTTATTATAATTTTAGATACAGATGACCGGCTATCAGCGCAAAAGTGATGAAACATGATAAAAATATTTAATTTTTTTTTATACATGAAAATAGCATTCAGTTATAAAATAATTACGTACTTTAGTATCATTTAAAGTAATATTGTAGAGAAAGAATTAAATGTGAGTTAGACCACTTTTGCGCTGTATACCCTCAATTAAGAGTAAGCGTCGAAAATGGCAAAAAATCCTCGAGACTAAGCACTACAACATTAATTTTGTGACGTCAGGTGGTGACAGCATGTGCCCTACTGCGAGACTTCGAGCAATTGCCAGCTGGGGATTCAACTCTTGTGGGGGAGCGTGGCATCAGCCTCAGCGGGGGACAGCGCGCGCGTATTGGGCTCGCTCGTGCTTGCTATAGACAAGTAAATCATTTATAATTTATATAAATAATATATTCATAAATACCATGATGTATGTAGATAAAGTTTAAAGATTTTTACGCCTTGTTTACGTATGTAAGATGGTTGATTTTATATTTTATTCGTATGTAAAGCCAAAGCAAAAAGTTTCAATGCTCAAAAACATAGTTATTCTTTATATAACATTTGTTTCTGAGATACTTAACAATTCGTTTTTATGCTTATAAAAATAAATTATAACATTATTAAGTCTAATTTTTCTTGTTATTTACTTCCTTGCAAGTGGGATGAAAAATATAGTTGCCATACGGGCGGAAAAAACAAATGAGCCTCGAATCTTTGAATGTTCGTAATTGCCTACTTACCGCCCTTGTGACGCAATGTACTATAATATTATGACGGATTTTTGTAATGTAAGCCTTTATACGCCACGATATATATGTATACTTACAAAATCTATAGTTAATCTATAGTTACAAACACTGCTTTATCTATACACATGTTATAAGCTCTCTTATATGTTCAGGAACCGCACGTTACGACTGGCGAATATAAAATATAAAAACTTTTCTCGCGCATCTCACGCAACCATAGTTTTTATTTAATACATAGACAAACTAGAGTCGGCCCCAACTATCTTATCGTTCGATATTAAGTAACGTGTGAAATTTACAAAATTATTTGTAATTGACATCTTATTTCGAATAAAACTTAATCTCGACTGACATTAGAATTGAGGTCGAATGAAATTGTTTTGCTTTTCTGAGATGTTCGAAATTTGAATATCATAAAATCGAATTCGATGTTATTATGAAACAATAATAACATTTTAACAGATAAGAAATTTGTTCCAACAAAACAGTTTATCTATAAGTTGGTCGTAATTTGCGGTTTTTGAACACATCATAGAGTGTTTATGATATGTGTGTAGATAAAGTATTTTTAGTGCAAGAGTTTTTTTGTTTTCTCTAGCAAGATATACTCGGCACGCATTGCTGTGCCACTAAAACAAAAGAAGTCACGTAGTGGAGAGCCACTTTATCAGCCGTAGGATGGCTGTAGGCACATTTGTTGAAAAAACTGGCCCATCTGTTTTTTTTTTAAATGATTCGAAACTTTAGCGAGTGTGTGTACAACAAATAAACATGCATTATATTATAAATATATATGTTTTAGCTTTGCGGTATAATAGTGGAGAACGGGAACCACATAACTATAATTTACAAGAGCTTTACGGAAACTATTTACCAGAGCTTTACGGAAACTAAATTTTTCTTGTAGATAATCTGCGCTACCGGGCACATAATTCGAGCCCTCTTCCATTTTTATTTTTGAAAGGGTTAGAATACAAAAACGTTCTTGTCATCGAAGAAAAAATTACCGCGGTTTTACAAATTAAAATTTTCAACAAGGACAAACGTGAGGCGCACTATAAGTTTCCGGAATGAATAAGAAGAAAATAGTATAAATGGTCAGAAATGAATTTATTGTTTCTCAAAATATTCTCCATTAACGTTAATGCAATTTTTCATACGAATGAACGAAGTTGCCACTCGTCCGAGAAAATCTCTAAAACGCTCTAAAACGTATTTTTCATACTCTTCGACAGCCTCTTCAGGTGATGAAAATCGTTGAAGCGAAACTGGTTCTTTTTTTGGTAAATTTTTGGAAATAAATAAAAGGCACAAGGTGCCAGGTCGGGACTATACGCGGGGTGGCTCATAAGGTCAACGTTGCTCACCTTCAAAAATTCATTTGTCTGTCTGGCCGTGTGAGAACTGGCATTATCGTGGTGCAAGATGGTACGGCGTTTAAGGTTATTTTTACGGAGTTTGACAATAACTTCCGGCAAACATATGGTCGTATACCAATCACTATTAACGGTACAACGATTCTCCAAAGCAACAGTAGCCACGTGTCTAGTTTTATTAAAAAAAGAAGCAATCATCCGCTTAGAGGCACTTTGCACGCGCGCCACTTTGGTTGGTTTCGGCTCATCTCGAAAGACCCATACGCTCAATTGCTGCTTTGTTTTGGGATCGTAACTATAAATCCATGTTTCGTCACCTGTTACTATGTCCCACACCAAATTTGACGCCCGTTCGTTGAATCTGGTAAGCATGGCATTGCACCAAGTGATGCGATCCGTTTTTTGAGCCTCAGTCAAATTGTGTGGGATCCACCGAGGGCACAGCTTTTTCACACCCAATTGTTTGTGTAGTATTGATTGTATTTGTCTCATGCCTATGCCTAAAGATGCCCGAATCTCATGGTATGTCACATGCCTGTCTGTTTTGATCATACGGCGCTCAGCATCGATGTTTTTGTTGTTCACAGCAATGGACGGGCGACCATCATGAAATTCGTCACTAAAATTCACACGACCAGGTTTGAATTTTGCAAACCAGCTATAAATAGTCGTCTTGCATGGTGCTTCATTGCCAAAAGCAGTTTGAAGCCGAGTGAAGCTCCGCTGAGCTGTTAAATTACACTTAAAGTCGTAGACAATCATACTACGAAAATTTTCAAGAGTTAAATCGTTTTTAGGGTATCGTGTGTAAACATAAATAGTTTTTGATGAATAAAAAAATTTTTAAGCTTAGGATATTTAATACTCTGTTGGATATTTAATACTGGTTCTCAACTATTATACCACAAATCAATAAAATTACTTGCAGCTAAATTTCAGAAGTTATATTGACAAAAAAAATGGAATTTTGTAAAAAATTTTTAACCGCCTTCAAAAAAGAGGAGGTTTTCAATTGGACTGTCTACTTCGACATTTGCAAACCGATTTCGACGATTATTTGTTTGTTGAAAAAGGGGTACCTCTAAGGGTGGCAAATTAGGGAATTAATTCGGTTTATTAGATTTCACCCATTTTCCTTTAATCGTTTTCAATGAAATTTGGCAAAAAAATATAATTCCACAAACCTTGAGTTCGTTTTTTTATATAAAAAAAGTTATAATTATATTAATTCTCCTATTTTCGTTCTATAAATTACTATGATTATTTACTTATTATATTTTACCGGATTAACGAATATTTGTAATCGCCTTCCGTAAACATGCTTACCACAATACACTTGACAACATAAAAAATATTGTATTATGGAAATTATATTAAATTATATTGGAAATGGGACGATATTTATACAAAACATGTAACATGTATTCTGTGTGCATTTCACAATGATATTTTATTCCTATTTAGGCGGACATCTATCTCTTGGACGATCCTTTGTCTGCAGTGGACACACACGTTGGCAAACACCTGGTCTCTGAATGTCTTCTGGGTCTTTTAAAACACTCCACTAGGATCCTTGTCACACACCAACTTCACCACTTGAAAAGTGCCGACAAAGTTGTAATACTGCGGAATGTGAGTACTCTGTCATGATTGTTTACATATTTTTAATTTTTTTTTCTAAATTTAAGCATGTTATACACTACTACTACTATATTAGTACATTATTTAGCATAGTATATTATTTCCTTTATGCCTTAAGTACTTAAATAGTAGGTAGTAGTACCTACTGTAAACAAAGCTTACAGATCTTAATTGCTTTGTCTAATCACAATATAGTAGCTTATGTGACTGTTACATAATGAAAGGCGTTAAAATACGAGTATGGATTTACAAAAAAATCATAAAAACATCACACGAATGTTTTAATGCCTAATTATGTACAGTTACATGCCCTGCTTTATCTATACATATATTATAAGCTCTCTATGATGAGTTCAGAAACCGCATGTTACGACCGGCATTGCGGCATTGCTCAGAGCTATTAGCAGTAATTATTGGTAAAATAAAAGTAACAACTAGGAAATGAGACTATTTTTTCGGATTTAAATCGCTTATATTTGTTTTTTCAAACAAACCGACGTGACTGAGAGTCAACCGTGACCATGGGACCTGTAAAGGACCCGAAACGTCGGTTTGTTTGAAAAACAAGTATACGCGATTTAAATCTGGAAAAATAGTTTCATTTCCTATGTTTAACAATAGCGAAAACCAAAGAACTCGATAAAACTAAAAACTATTTCTCACGCATGTCACGCAACCGTAGCTTTTTTAATTCATAGACAAACTAGAGTCGGCCACACGTCGGCCCCAACTATCGTATTCGAAATTTGAATGTAATAATAAAATCGAATTTGATGATAATAGAAAGCAATAATAACATTTTCACAGATAAGAAATTTGTTCTAATAAAACAGTTTATCTTTGTGCTGGTCGTAATTTGGGGTTTTTTAACACATCGCAGTCATAGAGGGTTTATGATATGTGTGGAGATAAATACTTTTATAACTTTCGTGGAATCATTTCACATTCAAATATACAGGACGTAGGTATGTTAAACAAATTGTTTCTATGTTGGTGTTGCAATAATGACTTAAGACAAATATTTCAACAAGTTTTAATGCTACGGAAACTAAAGTCTTTGTACACTCAGCTGTGTCAGGTATCAAACTTTTAAGAGGATAGTTTTGTTTTATGATAGCAAGTGACGGGACGAACGAGTCGAGCGCCTGGTGGTAAGCGACATGCCTGCCCATAGTAGTTGCAGTGCCACTCAGTGCTTTAAATTGCAAAGATCTGCAAGTCGATTCAGAACCTTACGATAACTCTGTTGTCGACCGATTCGAATAGATATCGTACGATTTCTTTTAATTTTTATTCACAATAACAAAATCGAACGTCAAACTGTCGTATTTGAAACCGAACCGAAATGACGTCACACCCGTACGATTACTCGTACTTCTCGACCGGCAAAGGCTACAAACGTTATTCAGAACGCTGTTATCGAATGAAAGTTACCGAAATCCTATTGTTTACAAAGCTAGAATGTATTATATTTGTAGTATATTTTTAAAGCGAGACTTAGAGCTTTAAGAGAATCCTATGTTTTAGGCCTTTAAAGTCTTAAAAATGTATATAAAAGGATTTTATTTTTTCTTATAATCTATATTCGCCGACTAACTCTATAAACGTGGTTGGATAACGATATCGTATCCGAATTCGAATCGAACGGTTTAACTCGAATGTTCTGAATAGCTCAAAAAGTGCCCTTCGATTCGAGAACAATGTTCAACGATTCGGTTAAGATATCGATAAGTTCTGAATCGGGATCTTGATGGGTATTGCCACTGCGCCCGTCACCCTGAGACGTAAGTTGACAAGTTCCATGTGTCTATAGTTTTACCTTTACCCTTTACCCTTCAAAACCGAAACGCAGTAATGTCACATCACAGCTTGGCAGCGGAAATAAGGAGCTCTATAGCTATTGAAGTTTAACGCGACCACGCTATTGCGTTAAATATTTGATAACATTGTTGCAGTCTCTATCAGCTATGACGTGGACTTGGCTGTGTAAGCGAGAAAGCACTCGTTTGGACATATTCACTACAACAATAATTAATTTTAGGGAAACTGACAAAACAAATAAAAAAGCTCCGTGTCCCTTTGTTAGTTAGGGAAACTCTAATTGTTGTGCTTTTGGTGGACGATGGGGGAGGGAGGTGGCAGCGGAATTAAATATACATGATGTAAATTTGAGACGGGGCAGCAAGGCCAGCTACATTAATCGTTGCAGTTACAGGAAAACGGTCCTAGAAGACTGACTATGAATTTTAAAGATATTTTGATTGGCATTCACAGATTTTGAAAAAATGGTACAGTCAGCAAGATAAAAGGCAATTTTTACAAAACTTTTTTTTATGCCATTCGATTTGGTCTCTGATAAGGATCAATAGTCTCTATGACACCAACTGAGGTAAGAGTACTCTAAATGTCAGAAACCGCAAAAAACTTTTTACCATACATTTTGTAGGGACCTATTTAGTAAGGAAACTAACAAATTGACAACGTATTATGTATTTCAAAATAAAAACAATAACGAAAAGCAAAATAACATAAAAGGCAATGATAGTAAGTGCCCGAATTGATTGCTGTCTTGGCGGATGCATCGATTCGCTTTCTTCCGCAAAGAGCAAGTAGCGGCTGAAATTCTACTCAGATGGATTCTATTGAAAATTGCTGCAAGTGCGTTTTTCAATTATTGAAGACCGTTGTATATTTTTATAAATTTAATTTTTATAAATTTAAAAAATTAAGGGGCGTCAGATCAGGACTGCGCGGTGGCCATTTGATAGGACCATGTGTTCCAATTAATTTGTTTCCACACTTGAGAACATTTTGATTAAAAATCGTCTTAAAAGTGACAATTCTTTATTAACAAAACAAAACATAGCTGTTCCAAATTAAAAAAAATAGTGATATGATTATAATTTGGTTTTACTTAAGTCTTATTTGTAGAGTAGTGGCCAGTTACGTTTTTAACAAAAAACATTCATTTAAAGTGTGTGGTAAAAGATTTTTTGCGATTTCTGCCATTTTGAGTACTCTTACCACAGTTGGTCCCGTAGAGACTATTGATCATTACCAGAGACCGGATCGAATGGCATAAAAAAAGGTTTTGAAAAATTGCCTTTTACCTTGCTGACTGTACCATTTTTTCAAAATTTGTGAATGCCAATCAAAATATCTTCAAAATTCATAGATAGTCTTCTAGGACCGTTTTCCTGTAACTACAACGATTAAGGTAGCTGGCCTTGCTGCCCCGTCTCAAATTTACACCCTGTATACTAGTTCACTTTTATAAAGAAAGACTGTTTATTCGGGCAGAACACAACTTATTACATAATATCGAGTTATTAGGTTTTAGCGATTGTTACACATAGGAAGTGAAACTATTTTTCCGGATTTAAATCGCGTATATTTGTTTTTTCAAACAAACCGTCGTTTCGGGCCCTTCACTGGTCCCATGGACACGGTTGACGGTTGAAAAAACAAATATACGCGATTTAAATCCGGAGAAATAGTGTTATTTCTTATTACATAATACTTAAATTATAAGACACGACACGACTCGGGAATGGATGACAGGACACAGGATGACATTAGGTTAACTTAACATAGAGAATATAGAACAACCCATAGAGGTGTCCCAATCTTAGAGGATTTCCAATTCACCACATAAATATTGTAGATATGATATTTTGTTTCATGGAGATATTATTTCATTTTTTTAAAGTAATTATTACTGCATTCAAAGACTTTAAAAAGTTCTTTGCCTAATAATTGGAATCGAACCGACAAAATGGGAAACTTGTATTTTTTTTTAAATGCCGATTGAAAAGGATCCACTACTATTGTATTAATTCCCTAGAGGTGATATAGTATCGTAAATTAAAAAAATCGTCATGAAATTTTACATTTCAATTGAGGAAAATGAATTACCGTGTTTTTCTGCAGTAGAGTAGTGCTTCGGCATTATCATTTCATAGACCTCTTTGATTATTTACTAATAAGTACCCCTTAAGGACCTATGTATATGCACGGTTATTAATATTGTAAGTTTTCCTTCCTAAATCCTGTATGTCATTTGGTTGGTACGAAATGTGATAGATTATAGATGTGAGTTATAGATTTTAAATTATTACAAAAGCAAAGTAGATAATAACCCCCTTTACACACTCACTCAATCGCGCGTGATCAGGAGCGTACAAGATTGGGCACGGGAAACCCGGGTGCGATTCGTAATATACAACAACAAATGACATATTTTTAGTGGATATAACGCTCAACAGATATAATTAACAACATAGAAGCTCAACAGACATTTGAGATATTCTTGCATGATATAAAGGTATAATAGACGATTGATATAACAACTTTCACTCTAATATACCGATGGCATAATGTTCATTTTATATAAACACTTCAGATATAACATTCACTGAGTATAATGTTGAATTTGTATGTGTGAAAAAAAAATTAATATAATTCCAGTGTTGTTTAGGTGCAACGGTGAATGAATCGAATTTGTTTACACTTCCTAGTTGGTTCGTCTTCCTCCTGTGGGTTTAGGTTAGGTTAGTATATGACAAAGCTGCCAGAACCGAATTTGTTTGCATTTGCTAGTTGGTTCGACCTCCTCCTGTGGGTTTGGGTTAGGTTAATATATGACAAAGCTGCCGAATCGAATTTGTTTGCACTTGCTAGTTGGTTCGATCTCCTCCTGTGGGTTTAGGTTAGATTAGTATATATGACAAAGCTGCCAGAATCGAATTTGTTTGCATTTGCTAGTTGGTTCGACCTCCTCCTGTGGGTTTAGGTTAAATTAGTATTATTATTATTATTATATAACGATTCGTAAAACGAACATAACGAAGTATTGCGTTGTGTTATTTAATACATTATACTGGTAGTACTTACACCATTTGTTCATTATGCCACTTAATCGTTGTATCTAATGTTTGTTATACTGAAGGCTCATTATACACATTGTAATTATGCCTTTTGTTGTTTAAATACAGTGAGTGATTACATCCTTAGAAATTATATCAAATGTTATTATACCAAGTGAAAATAGATTATTTGTTGTTATATCTTCCATTACACACCCCGGGAAACCCCGTACGCGCATACGCGCGCGATTGGCGATTTTCTGTTTGAAGTTTATTAAGCTAACGTTCTTTCGCGCGCGATTGCTGATGTTCGATTTTATTACAACGGAAGAGCGTCAGTGTAAAAGGTAATCAATTGTGCGTGCGACTGATGACCGCAATCGCGCGGTCTTTTCCTTCCAACGTGCGCTCAATCGCGCACGATTGCTGTATCACGTGCGATTGAGTATCTATGTAAAACCCGCTATTGTTGCGTTTATTGCCGGTAAGATCAATGGGGGTTGGAGACTTCACACATCCTCCAAGGATTGTGAACCTTCGACATGCAATATGACGTTTTTCCTTATCTGTAGCTAGAAGTATTGCAGTATTGCATATATAATACGTATATTATTACTAAACATTCAATAAATTTATTTAACATAGGAATTTAAGTCCGTGCCAACGCAGGGTTCGAACCGTCGACTCTCAATTGAAAAGGAACCGTTCCCACTACCACCGCTCTTATTAATTAAATATATTTTTATAGGGTGAAATAGAAGGTCAAGGTCTTTTCGATGAAGTGTCCCATTTCCCACTATTCGCCGAGCTGCTTGAAGAAGAAGAACCGGGCATAGACGAAAGCGTTAGGCAGCTAACACGACAACGCACTCTGTCTATTCAGGTGAGTGCCATACCATTACACTAACACTGTACTATGAGTACAGTCACCTGCGGTGAAATATATACGAGTCAGTGGCGACACACTATAATGAGATATGTATGATAAGTCCTTAAAAACATAGCAACGCGGCTTCTATGTGTACACGCGCATCGAGTATATAACCATAACGAATAGAGACGACATGTCATTTAATTTATTTGAAAACTATTCTGCCAAACCATTACGGTGACAACTGCGCTCCGATTGGCCAGGCTGAATTCAAATCAACCAGTTTAACTAGAACCTTGCTATAATGAACGAAAATTGAAAAATTACATGTTTATTACCGACGAAATGTTTCCGTTCGTCCGTCCGTTTATTTTGTAATTAGATGTTTTGCTGTTTTTCCCACACCACCGAATGGAACAGCCCCCATTGTTAGAGATATTATCTTTATTACAATAAATACAGAATATTTTTGGAATATACGGAGACGTACACACAGGTTAGTTGTTGGCACTGTACAATTTCAGCTTTCTAATTTGTGATTTCAGCACAGCAGTTGATATTTAAAAGTGATATAAGGCCCATTTGCCTGATGAGGTGCCAGGGATGTATGGCCCTTATTTCGTCTCTATTTCTGATTGTATACTCGATAACAGGATGCACACATTCACATAATCTCTCAGTGCACTCGCGTCGCATAGCGCGAGTCGTCTCACGCGCCTTTCATTAATTTATAGAATTGAAGCGTCCGCTCGGCGTTTATAAAATGACATCAAATGTTAGACATGTTTATTATTATGTTTGTGGCTGTTTGAACAACAACGCTTCTGATACAGAATTGTTTAGCTTTCGTTTCTATCTATAATCCATACTCATAATTGAGATACCAATCCGCGATACTGGTATAAAAATATTAATACGTAAGTAGGTAGTGTATTTAACAAAAGTTATTTCAATATAGCACGAGAATAATGTGATGAGCATCTTGATTTTTTTCAATTATGTTTATAAGTTATAGGTACAACTAAAATAATATTGTAACAACCCTACGAATTATATAGCACTCCGCACCCACACCGTTGCAGACATCCGTGTAGGTCATCCATGTCGCACAGTTAGAGTTTAAACATTTACGCAGCAAACAGGCGGGAGTTACTCTACTTTTTAATTAAGTTATGGTGGGGACGAGTGGATAGCCTCGAAAAAGAAGCAGATACCGAAAATTCAACAGAAAGTCTATTGTGCTATTGATTTAACGCCATAAAATATGTATTGACTCGAACACTTATCATTGCACCATGAATATAGCAATCCATAAAAAAACTTGTAATAAACATATTAGTTTAATATACATATTTCATTAATTTATAATGGTGATAAACAGGTCATATTATTAAAGTAAACAAAAGTTTGTACTGATTAAAATAATTTACAGTCTCACACAAGTGCCGTTACGCTACAAGATAATGCAAATGAAGAAAATGAGGAACCGACAGAATCTGAAGAACTTATGGAAAAAGGTACGTATGAATACAAGCTAACAAAGTTGCTTTCGGTCGCTGTAATTATGGCGGTTTTTACAAAAATGTAGCTTTTTTTACTTAAATTGTAGATACTTAGTTGGAAAAATTTGTCTAATTCTAAATAATTAGGACCGAAAAACACTTTATAAAATGTTCGTGGTGATCCTGTCGTTTCTTTATTTCTAACAAAGAATATATGTTTGTGATTTTCATACCGAACTGGCGTTTTATAACACAAGAAAATATTGTCATTGCCAAATAGGAAAAAAAATGTTTATTTTATGAAATAATTGTAATGGCTAAATAAATTTTATTGAATTGATATTCAATTATTTTTTTGTGAAATTACTTCACTAGTTTGTTATAATGATTAATACAAAGATCGAACATTTAGAAAAAGATCCGGCCGGATTCGAACCGCCGTGTTCTAGTAAACTGTGCCAGACGCTATGCCAACTAAACCACGGAACGAACCAGCGGACTTCACGAATTTTTCTATGTGCTTGTTGTCGGATCTTTGTTTGGTTTTCATCAACTTTTTAGCCGTAGCGCCATCTATGCGAAATCTATGAATTGGATGAACTGTAATGGCTTTCAGAATATAATTTTTGAAAATTTGCAGTAGTTAGTAGTAAAATTTTTCGCTGATTTAGGCAAAATAATTTATTTAGCGTCAGATTTATTTGAAAATTAATTACGTTTGTTTTATTGTTACACAGGACGTGTATCAGGGTCAGTTTACTTAGCATACTTCCGTTATGGCGGCGGCTGGTGCTTACTCTTGTGGACCATAATCGGCATTATATTAGCGCAGGTTGTCACTTCTTTTAGCGATCTCTGGCTTTCACACTGGTAAGTCAATGCTTGTCTACTCTTGAGTTATTTTTTTGTATTGAGAAAACACGATTTGAAAATTCGAAAAATTATTACTGAATAAAACCAATAAATATACCCATGTTCACGTTTATAAATGGAGAACTAAATATTAAGTATAAATAAAAATAATCACATTATTCGCAATAAGATCCGTATAATATATTTTTTTTAATTTTCGAATCGTCTTTTTTAATTACAATTTATAAATACGACACTATAATTACGTTTTCATTATCTGTGTCCATTATCAGTGATCGGGAGTTAATCTAGCTAAAATATGAACATTTTCTTGTTATGAACATACCCATTTCGTCATTAGTGCGTATAAAATGTCTTTTTTTACTGTTTATATTTTAAACATTCCAAACTATCTTGTTTATTTTAAATAGTTAAAGTATCTAAATGCGTAAATATCAGTAGAAACACAACTACAATTGTTATTTTTTGAGGCAATAAGCACACGTTTGTAGCAAATACTTGATGGGAAATAATAATTTGTCGCCAAACTACTCAAATTTCAATAAATAATACGCATAACCAAATACGAAATATATATATATAATAAAATCGGAACTGATAGTTGCGAAAAGTGCCGGGAATTGTAGTAGGGAATGTGCACGTTATTCTTTATTTTAGCTGAGTTAACTCCTTCAATTCCTATTACTGGTCGTTATAGATAAGTCGACACGATCGAGGGTTATTGATTACTTGTCTCATGTTAAAAGGGCATATAATTTCAAGGTGACACGACTTTAAAAAAATTCCTACATAAGTACTAAGAACTTTATTTTTTTAAATAATCATGACCCTAGGAAAATAATTAACTCCTTGTATTGTTGTATTTACCATATTTCGATTTCTTAGGTTTTCGCGAGATTCACATATTGGAAATTACATCGATGCAAACGCGCGATAGCATCGTTACAAATGCGCAACTGCACCGATGTATACGCGCGACTGCAACGATTCAGTCGGTTATGTTGAATCATTAAGTGCGAAAAATCTGTACAGGTTTATCATAGGTTTATGTATATTCTTTTGTTTTGTTAATTGTAAATTTAAAAGTGGAATAAATAAATAAATAAAATAAATAATTTCTTTAAAAAAGTTTGATCGCGATTATATCGCTGCTTAAATCGCGCGCGCGCGTGTGTAAAGGTACATAGTTAACGACTGCGTCGCTACTGACTCGCTGCATACGCGCTGCTAATAATCGCCGAGTGTAATCGCTATTAAATGGATATTTGCACTTTTTATCCCAACACACATGTGGCTCATGTATTGGGATCACTCACAGCCAGTGCATCGACAAATGGTATAATAGATAGAGCCGACAAATGTGCTTAGTTTCCATAACAAAGTTTTGGAACTACAAAGAAATCATTGTGTTGTTCCATGACAATTTATAACTTTGTTATAGGATATAGTTTTGTAGTTAAATGACAATAAAAGCTTTGTTATGTGAAGTAAACATCTTTGTCGACTCTTAGTCAACAAAGTTTTGTTCTGAGAGTACCTGATAAAATCGATTTTATCTCCGTGTTAATATATAAAAAAATAAATAAATAACGCACACACTCAACATAGCCCAGCACTAGGGAAACCCTGTGTCACTGGTGGCTGGACACACTGTCTATGTGACAACCACAAAGTACATCCAAACTCACGAGAGAAGACCTCTGCGTGCCAGGTAACGTAATGGTAACCGTTCGGCCACGAAGGCAGTTAATGAAAATGCACTCTATTTTGCATAGTACCAGTAAAGCTCCATGTGCAAGAGTTCCTTGCCTATTTTTGCCATTATGTAATAGTGTGATGCGTGAATTACTGCGTTCCGGTTTTGTAGATAAGGATACTTGCTGGTAAAATTACAGGCACATGAAACTTGCCAGCTTATGTCTCAGAGTGACGTGGGCTGTAGCATTGCCTCAGATCTTTGTGATTTATGGCAGCATTGCATCTGCCATAAATCACAAAGATCTGAGGCAATGGCCTCTCTACTGCGTCTATGGCCGAACGGTTACCATGCCGGACTGCCAAGCAGAGGTTTCAGGTTCGATTCGTGGGCCATGAGAAATACTTGTATGGCCTACGTGTATTTCTGTCGTGAGTTTGGGTATAATTTGTCGTTGTCTATGTGTGTGTCCATGGCACCCGCGTCACAGGGTTTCCCTAGTACGGGGCTATGTTGAGTGAGTGTGTGTGTGCGTTATGGACAGGCGTTTCGCTTACAACCAGGCGCACGACTACTTCGTCCTGTCACTTGGTATCATAATTTTTTTTTTTCAGGATGAACGTAGTAGAAGCAGCGTACAGCAATCCTTATGCAAATAACACACTAAATGCAACGGATATCATCCCTCTACTCAACTCTACCGAACTAAATGACACAAGCGACATCTCGTCTACTTTTGCTACAATAACAGATAATTATACTAGTGACGTCACTGACGCAGGAAACGAAACAAGCACCCTGAAACCTACTGTAATTCGTTTAGTGCTCGATACGGCATTGGCATTGCAAAGGGCGGCTGCTGATAGAATTGAGCATCCTTATTATATTTACATATGGGGTCTAGGAATATTGGGGTGTATTGTGCTTACTACTGCCAGGTGAGTTCCAATTGTTTTTTATTTTATCTTTCACTGGCTGGTGCTCGCGATTTTTAAGATTTATTTTTGTGACAAAAATTCTTAGAGGATGGACAATTAGCCTAATATATCCTTCTCCTGGGTATCTCGGCGATATCTATACCAAAATTCGTCAAACTTGGTGCAGCGGTTCAGGCGTGAAATCATACCTGACAGAAAGAGTTATTTTCGCATTTATAATATTACTTTATAGTAGATTTAAGAGTCAGTTTTAAATGACTTCTATTTCACTTTTTGCCATTAGAAGGTGAGACTTTGAACTAAAACACATTGTAAATAAACAATGAAATAATCTATCAAACGAGTTTTATATATTCTGAGATTACTTACCTCACAAAAAATACTAGACTGTACCTGTAATCACAGAAGGTTGAAATTTGCATAATTACTCTCAACAAATATTAGTTAAGATTTCTTATCTTTAATTATTTTTTTAGGTGAATGGCACTCTACTAGTCTCTATTCTGTCCATTGACTTGGTAGGTCAATGACTTTGTCATTATTAGAATAGGCGGAGTATGCTTATCTAAACTTTTACTAATAAACGTGGAAAGGATAACACCTTTTGAGTTCATAGGCTTTCGCGATTGTTAAACATAGGAAATGAAACAATTTTTTTTATCTAAATCGCGTATGTTTGTTTATTCAAAGTAACCAACATTTCGGGCACATTACAGGTCCCATAAACGCGATAATATAGATCCGAAAAATACTAACATTTCCAAATACCTTCCTCTGACATCAAGGAATAATTTTATTAATAATAAAAGGTTTTATCAAAAATATATTTTTACTTACAATTACAAAACTTTTCTCCTAAATACACTACCGTAGTAAAGTTATTGCTAGTTAGTTAGTTATAGTTAGCTAGTCTTCTTTCCTAGTATTTTCCCTCTGCTCTGTTGAACTTGTCGTTTTCAGAAACATAGCAGAAGTAGATCTTTGGCGATATGATATGTCCACCTTCGGTCCACTATCCGAGGCGTCGACTGCATGAAGTTGACAACGACTTCACGCACTAACTGCATGCAGTTGAAACCGACTTTATGCAACCGAGATCGACTGCATGCAGTTAATGCGTGAAGTCGTTATCAACTTCATGCAGTCACCGTTTCTAAGTGAATGAAGTTGATTACGACTGCACGCATTAACTGTAAATATGCCATCAATCTGGTAGCAGCCTAAGTTTTACGAGGCCCTGATCAAATAGTAATATAATAATGGGAGCATTCCGGCTTTGAAGGGTAAGGGTGCTGGTGAAATTTCAGGCACATGGGACTTGTCAACTTATGTTTCGGGGCAACGGGCAGTGGCAGTGCCTCTCGGATCTTTGTGATGAAAGCTCTATTATTGTTTAGAGAATACAATACAATACTGCCTCCGTGACCGAACGGCTACCATGCCGGACTGCCACGCAGAGGTCCCATGTTCGATTTCCGGGCCGGGAGAGATATTTGTATGGCCTACACTTATTTATCTAGTGAGGTTGGTGTAATTTGTGGTTATCTATGTGTGTGTCCATGACAACCGCGACACAGATATGTTAAGTGTGTGCGTTATTTAAAAAATAAATTAAAAATCCGGGTTTTCAGATGGAGGGGTATAATCCACTTTGACTGTATTTATTACTTGAAATGAATTAATAAATTTTCCTTGGGTAATATAAATTTCACTCGTCATCTACAGATCGCTGCTCTTCCTCTGGGTGTGCATGCGCAGCTCGATCAACCTCCATAACAAGATGTTTAGTAACATCCTATCGGCTACCATGCGGTTCTTTGACACGAACCCCTCCGGGCGGATCCTCAACCGGTTCTCGAAGGATATGGGTGTTGTGGATGAAATTCTGCCTAGAATGTATTTGGATAGTATTCAGGTATCAATTTCTTTATTATTCTAATTCTATAAGGCTACAGTGACAACTTCGGTTTACTTTTTTCATTGTTTAAGTTAAAAGGACAAGCTGTTCTAAGTGGTATACAGCAACACACAAAATTGTTTGGAATGTCTTTGATGTCGTCAATTTCATTGTAGAAATATTTTGAAAAATTTTCTCTTACATTTTAGCTTTTCTGAAAAAATCTACCATTTAAAATTTTAAACAATTACCCAACATTAGACGTGTGCGACTCTGGATATATTGTAATTTCCATAGTCATTTTTAGGAATTAGTAACTATAAATTGAACTGTGGACACTTATTTATTATTTCGTTCTAATCGATGTTTTGCATCAACCTGTTTATTTCCCTGGATTAAAATAAAAAATAATAAAAAACCCAATAGTTAAGTCATTATTATAATGTAAACAACTAGATATAGTTTTTTGTCGATTTAAATAAGTTACCCATTTTTAGTTTTGTCATTGAATTTGCTACATTAATCATCAATCTGCGCTTATAAACATTTAACAAAAACAAAATCAAACAAAAGACAAACGCCAGGATATAAGAAGCGGCCTTGTGTATAATATTGTTTATATAACTATAAACAATATTATAACATTATAAACTCTCTATGTGTTCAAAAACCGCAAATTACGACCAGCATAAAGGTAAACTGTTATGTTAGAACAAATGTCTTATCTGTGAAAATGTTATTATTGCTTCATAATAACATCGAATTCGATGGTTTTTTTACATTCAGATTGCGAACATCTCTGAAAAACAAAACAATTTGATTGGACCTCAATTCTAATATCAGTCGAGATGAAGTTTTGTTCAAAATGAAATGTCAATAGCAAACCATTTTAACAATTTCACACGTTACTTGATATCGAACGATATGATAGTTGGGGCCGATAGTAGTTCTCTAGATCTATGAATTAAAAATAAAAACTACGGTTGTGTGACAAAAGTTTTTATTTGCCGCCATTTCGCCAGTTGTAACATGCGTTTCCTGAACACATAACAGAGAGAGAGAGAGATAAACCCTCACTCGTATTTTAATGCCTTTAATTATATAACAGTCACATAAACTACTATTGTAATGAATGTTTTACTATCATGATACACATTTAATTTTTGTAAAATGTCTCCGCTAGTTTGTTATTATTATAGAAAAATTAATTTGATACAGAGCGGTCGCCCCGGTATGGCACAGACGTAGGTTCAGGTCTGGTCAGATCAAAGGAATTTGTCTTTATATTAATAATCTGTATTAATAATTATGACCTATAATAAGGTACCTGGCTGAGTGAATAAATAGATTCCTCAAAGATGGCGATACGGCAAAAAAATCGTTAAAAAACCCAAAACAAAGATGCAACAAGCATATAGAAAAATTCGTAAGGTTCGTTGGTTCGTTCCATGAAGGAATATTTTCTAAGTGTTCGATCTTTATATTAATAATTATAACAAACTAGTGGAGTACTTTCACAAAAAATAATTGAATGTCATTGTGGTGAAACATCCTGACATTCAATAATTTTGGTTATATAACCAGGTTTTTTAAAATAATGAATTGGTAGTTTATTATAATAATAATTGAAGTATGTTTTTACTTTTCATAACCAATTATTTCGTGTAGGTGATAATGGTAATGCTGGGTATCCTGGTGATGGTGGCGATAGTGAGTCCATACATGCTACTGACCACCGCCGTCTGCGCCGTTCTCATGTACCTCTGGACCAACATCTATCTTAACACCGCTCAGGCTATCAAGAGGTACCTGTAATGAGAAACCGTTACTTAAACGTTTAGTATAGGACTTAAATGCTTTACATCAAACGAGAGGTGTTTTCGTCCATTAATATGAACAATTTTATTACTGTATTATCAATACCTCCAATGGATACTGCGCCAACTTAATTTTTTGACCAGCTCTGTTTTTATTTTGTTCTTTGTTTCTTCACTTCTTTTTCTTTTTGTTTTTTCGAATTTTATTTATTTATTTTTATTTAATAGTTTATTGTACAGGAAAAAAAAAAAACTCACAATTAATACAAGAAAAATACAAACAAAAGGTTCTGCTTATTTCTAACAGAAATTTCTTACTGCAGACCTAAATACAGGACACTGTAACTAAATGAACGGGCTTACGTGCACAATACAAGAAAAAAAATGTAATTTAAAAAATAATAAATACATATTTCAAAATATAACACCTAAGACATGGATGAAATAGTAGATAAATAATGCTCTTTAACTCTCGCTTTAAAAACACCTAACGATTTACTTTCGTGAATAGTAACAGGAAGTGCATTCCAAAACCTGACCGCATGAACAGTGAAGGAGTGAGAATAAAAACCGGAATTGAATGATCGAAAAGATAATTGGGACCTAACAAGAGAGCGACAGGGTTTATCCTGGGACCTAAGAAATCTGAAACGCTCTTTCAGGTACCCTGAAGACACAGGGTCATGTAAAATATTATAAAGAATGGACACAATATGCAAATTCCTGCGGCAACGTATAGGAAGCAATTTGAGTTGACTGCGGAAATGTGAAATTCAGTCATATTTACGAAGCCCAAAGATGAATCTTATGCCTAGGTTTTACAATCGTTCAAGTTCATCCAAATAGCAGGAATCAGCATAGTCTAAGAAGGGCAAAATAAGAGATATATATTGGTTTTTAAAGGTAAAACGTTTTGAAGGCGCTTAAGTGAGTGCAAGGAGAAATGGACTTTTCGACTAACTTCATTAATATAAGGAGTCCAAACCAACTTACATTCTAAAAGCAAGCCAAGATTAGTTGCAGTAGAAGCATATGCAATAGGCGTGGAATTATACGCTATAGGTGGGACAGAATCTAGATCCAATATGCCACGGATATCCCCTTTTTCCGCAATCACATAAATTTTGTATTTTATTTCTTTTTTTTCCACAGAATTTTAATAATATTAGTAAATAAATATGGCTGTTTACAAAAATGTGCTCTATGGAGGTATCGCTATAATCATTCCCAGTCGTTTAAAATGTGTTTGGTGTTTGTTGTATTCATTGAAAAGGCCAACAAGGCAAATACTTTGTCATACATGCTATTACATGGTGATTGTTTGCCACCTTATGATGGTCACCATCATATTCATTATTTTAAAAGCATTTGTCAGTTTGTTATCTGACTCCTTATCTTTCTCCTTGTGTAGACGGCCATATTTGTCAGTATCTGCATTATTTAGATGTATACGTCAAATATTTTTTCAAGTACATCAAAACATCCAATAACAAGTAAAAATAGTTAATATTATTATTTATTAAACCCATCATCAAATAAAAATTTAGCTTTACTTATTCATTATTGTATCACGTGTTTAGGGTAGAAGGAGTGACGCGCAGTCCAGTATTCTCACATGTGTCAGCTACTATGGCAGGACTTACAACAGTGCGTGCTTGTGGGGCACAGGAACTGCTAAAGGTGCAATTCGATGACAAGCAAGATGTCCACACTGCTGCCTGGTAAGACAGTTCTTATTTAATTTTTTTATTTTAATAATATAAAGTGACTGGACGATCACGATCGTGCGCCTGATGGTAAGTTACACGCCTGTCTAATAACAGTTGCAGTGCCCAAGAAGCTCTACTGCTACTTAAAATCTTGTTTGCTAAAGAGCTCAACATTTATTTGATTATGATATAGTCCAATGTAAAGACCCATTAAAGGCGAACCTTAGGTCCTATACAATTTCTGATTATGATCAATGACTTCCATACAGTAGTCCAGAAGTTGGTTGAAGTAACAACATTAATACACTCAGGCGTTACTTTGCGTGAATAGATATTAATGAAAATGGGAGATAATAATTCTGAGCACCCGGTGAAGGTTAAATCGTGCAAATTGTTTTTCCTACAAAAGTATATTAGTACATCTTATTAGTATTATATTATTATCTTGAAAATTAAAATGTCTTTATTATATTTCACAAAAGAAACTTATAAGTGTACACCTATGGTATGGTACGTTTGTAAGTCTGGTGTCCGTTATAGAGCACCAGGTTCTCACCTTTCCACCTCCAAGCATACGTAAGAAAGATGGGCATTATATATATATATACATTCTAATAATGTATGTCATTCATATGTGGAAACTTTTAATTGGCATGTGATTAATCATTATGTAAATCCATTTAAAAAAAGTAAGCTCTCCTAATACAATAAAATTATAGATTATATATCATTTGAATGTTTATTTTAGTAATGAGTAGTATTTATTTAAAACAGTTCCAATAGATGATATTCTTTGGTTGCACCCCCTTCCCAGCTCTTAAATTTCTATCTTAACGTTGCCTGGAAGAAATTGCTACTCTGCAAAAATGCCGCCTATTGTACATTAGCTTACTCTGCTGTACTTACATTACCTACTGTTTTGTGTTGTCATTGTAGTTTTTAATGTGCAATAAAGAATGTTAAATTTTATTTTATTTTATTCATTCAGTTTCAGTCATTGAATGTCAGTCAATTTTCTCATAAAAATTCATAAATTAATAAATAACACAAGCGCAACTACAGTCAAAAACACCATTGCCAACAACATACCCGACACTTCTAAGCCCGACACGTAGAGAGGCGAAACACGTTTCGCGGGTTGTTGATTATTCGACACTCGGCCGAAAAATGATTTTGTCACGATTTTTCTTCTTTTAGTAACTGCATGAAAAAATATTAAACACTTGCACCATTTAACACATTCACCTTCAATTCTTGAACCAAAGCATTCTAACGTTTGAGAAACATTTTTTAAACCTCCTTATTCATCTTTTTTTTAAATATTTTATTAGTCTCAAGTTACAAAAATTACGCTTAAGCATTTATTGGTGCTGCTACTATGCCTGGTGAAGAAAGATCTCGCCCGATCCGGGCAACCAGGATGTTCCGCTCTGAGGCTCATCCTAAATCCTGGTCCCTCCCACAATGGTGGCACTGCGTCGTCGAATCGCGTCCGATCCGATTTAGATACTCACTGAAGCATCTGTGCCCGGTGAGTATCTGTGTCAGCCGGAAGCGTGGTGTGTAGTGTTATCATGTTACTTATAGTTCATCCTACATATTCACATTCATTTTTGTGGCTGTGGGCAAGCTTCATCGTCACGTTTATGACCATTTTGGTAAATTCCATCCATTGGTTTCCTGGTTACGAGCTCCCAAAATGTATCGCTTGACACTCCTCATCTTCAATCGCCCTTTTTACTATCTTCTACACATCACAGATTGCACTACAGGTGACGCAGTTCCGCTGGCTCAACCAGACTTCGAGGTTGGGCAGGATCGCGCCGATGCACAGTGGCCCAAATTGATAACTCCTGATAGTTTCGGAGAAAAAAAATATTTTTTTTAGTATGGAGAAATATACATTGTATTTTTATCTCAAAATATACGAAAATGTAATGTGCGTGTGTTACTTACAGTATAGTTCCAATCTTTTTCTATGTATATTTCTCCAAACAGAAGAAACTAAATTTTTTTTCTCTGAAACAATCAGTTTTTCAAGAAATTACATAAGAATAAAAGATATCAGGAATATTATTATGTATCATATGAAAAAAAATCGGCTCTGTATTCCTAAAATTGTTCCCATGATTAATTAAAAATATAAAAAAATAATAAAAAAATTAAATAATAATTTAGCCTAAAATTTATACTTTTATTTCTGGTATTTTTTAATCAGCTTTTAGGAATACAGAACTGATTTTTTTATATGATAAATAATAACATTCCTGATAACATTTATTCTTATGTAATTTTTTGAAAAGCTGATTGTTTCAGATAATAAATATTTTTAGATTTTATTGTTTGGAGAAATAAACATTTTATTTTTTATCTCGAAATGTAGGAAAATGTAATGTGTGTGGTTTATTTACAGTATAGATCCAATCATTCTCTATCAAGAAAAAAATAATCCATCTGCAGGTACTTGCTGCTTTACGAGTAAAAAGGTGGCAAAATTTTAGATTTGTTATTTATTTTTTAACACAATATACTAGTTTCTACTTAACTTTCATGTTATTGTAATAAAATTCTCTAAATTACACTAAAATTAATTTTTCTTTAACTGTAGCACATGTATTTTGTTAAAAAAGTTAGCAATTGTGCCGCACCTTTACTTACAGAACCGCAAGTACATGCAGACAGATCATTTTTTTATTGGAACTATAAAAAATAAAATGTATATTTCTCCATACAAAAAAAAAATATTTTTTTTTCTCCTATCAACTTTTTAATAAATTATACAATAAAAGTTATTAGGACTGTTATTATCTATCACATATAAAAAAATTTGCTCGATACTCCACAAGTTATTACTTTGTTCAAGAATTATCAATTTGATCCTACTGTGCGACGGCGCGCTGCGCTGGCGCGATATCCACGGCTGTTTCGGCCTGTCGCATCACTTCTCGAACGCCTGTCGGCGCTCCTAGTACCGCACTTCCGGTGGCGCAGCTTCCTCCGCCTAATTGGTGCTGTACCCAGGTTAACACGTCTATCATCTTTTGCAGGTACTTAACGCTTGTAACGAACACAAGCTTTGGGATTTGGTTGTGTATGATTTCTGCATCATACGTCGTGGTGACTGCATACACATTTCTCTTTATGGATGACGGTAAGTCAACATAATTTGTATGTAGTAGTAGTAGTGTATTTAGGTATAAAAGTCTTACAAGACAAATGGGGAAATTGGAAATTTATGTTGGCAATACTTGCTATTTTGTTTTTGTTCTACTACTACGTTATTGTTATTCCTTTTTTATTTTTATTGTCTTTTGCAAAAAATTTCAAATATTGGAATTTTTTCCGGAAAAAATCCGGAAACCTCAACATCTCACTTGATGGGAAATGACAATGAGGTCAATGTTGGAGCATGGACATTATGCCTATTCACTCTCGCTTTGTTAACAGGTACATGGACATTATGCCTATTCACTCTCGCTTTGTTAACAGGTACAACAAAGTCCGGCAACGTGGGTCTGGCTTTAAGTCAAGGGTTGATCTTAGTAAATATGGTTCAACACGGCATTAAACAGGCCACCGAAGTGATATCCCAAATGACTAGCGTGGAACGTGTTCAGCAGTTCACCTCTTTGCCTAAAGAAAACACGGAAGGACCAACTCCGCCTAAAGGCTGGCCGCAACGGGCTAGAGTTGTTTTTAAGGAAGTGTACTTACGATATGATAGAGAAGCAGAACCTGTACTTAAAAATTTGAATATTGTTATTGAGAGTGGTTGGAAGGTTAGTATATTTATATTATCGAGTACTTAGGTTTTCGCAATTGTCACACATAGGATATTAAATAATTTTTTCGGATGTAAATTGCGTGTATTTGTTTTTTTGAAACATAACAACGTTTTCACAACAATCGTTTACACGCGATTTAGATCCGAATAAATAATTTCATTTTCCTCCTTCCTTTCCTTTATTAATGTTAGTCAAAATAAAAATATTGACAATTTCGCGTTTAGAAGCTTGGGGCGCCTTCAAATTACAAGCTTATAGAACGGTGCAGTGGCGCCACTTACTAATTTTCATAATATATAATATTAGGAGCACAATTGCAGCGCCACTATCGCGTCACGCGCACGGCACTTTTGCAGAAAACAATTAGGAAGTAAGATGTAACGTGCGGTTTCTATAAGCGTCTAATTTGAATCAGCAGCAATTCCAATCACCATCAAACTTAAAAAACAACATTAGCTGAATGTATCTGCTTCAAAGAATATGTTAAAAGGTTTTTCGCGTTTGTGGAATCAAGTCCACGCAAAATTAATAATAGTATGCGAGAAAATATTACTTTTGTTCACTATGGTATATTTTACATTATAATGTAAATCTTACGAGCATTTACATATTTAGCATACGAGCCGTCTCTGGTTTTCATATTAGATCCGTACTATGTTGCTACAGTTTGTACCAATACAAATTAGTATAAAACGTAATAAAAAGGACTGATTAAATTAAGTCAATGGATTAAATAAATCGAATTTGTTGTCAAGTGTATTTTAAATATCTTGCGTTGAAACCAATACAGTTGCTAAACTAAAGTCGCGCGTTACACTATTTTTATAAACTTTAAATGCCGTTTTCCGAAATTTGACTTCTTCGTTTAGTGGCGACTGAACTCGCCCAAAACATGACTTCTTCGTTTAGTGATGCAACGAAAAAGTTCCATTCCGGGAATGGCCTTTAATTTCCGAAACTAAGTTTGAAAATTCAAAACGCGTGATTTTCGTTTTCAACGTATAATTATTATGCCAATGTCTCTGTATACCACAGGTTGGAGTAGTTGGTAGAACAGGTGCAGGGAAGTCCTCTCTAATATCAGCGCTGTTCCGCCTAGCGCCAATCGACGGCCAAATCTTCATAGATGACGTGGAAACAGGCACCATTGCACTGAAGCAACTGAGATCGAAAATAGCTATTATACCTCAGGAACCCGTATTGTTCTCCGCCATGTTACGATATAATTTGGATCCCTTTGATAAATATACTGATGCTGACATTTGGAGAGCTCTTGAACAGGTACGTTATTTTCGTACAATATCGCGCCTCGGGTGAAACACAGCCTTCTATTCTATTCTATTTTTAAATTTCTGTCTTCTCTTGAAGAATTTTGCCAATGTCAAGTCAGTCATGGGAGTTACACTATGATTTTTAGATGTTTAATTAATTAACACTGCTCTTTAGTCTATTCCGGCTTCTTCACCACGCAGAATACACTAAAATATGTAACTTTATACGGAACAATAGACAGACATGCATTCCTTCATTTCGCCGTAGAGGGCGCAATGCTTCTCTTCAAATGTGCTCAGTAGCAGAGCTTGGAATATCGGTATTTTCAAAAACCGGTACCACTAAACATGTTACAGTAAGGGTACCTACTTGCTATCAGTATAAATTATACATGTATTTTCAGGTACCATTAACCTTTTTACGGTATTTTGAAATATTTCACTGACCTTGTGGATTTATTTCTTTCGTTTTATTTTCATTTATTTAAACCTAGTACTGTTCTTCTCGTTCACATTACTCTCTTCACACACTCACTCTATCGCCCGTGATCAGGACCGCACAGGATTGCCAGCGAGAAAGCTTTTACGCGTAGTTGTGCGCTATTACTGTTTGAAGTTTTAAAAACTAACGTTCTTTCGCGCGCGATTGCTCGTGTTTGTTTTTATTACAACGTAAGAGCGTTCGTCTAAAAGGCAACTTTGGAACGCACGATTGATAAGTGCAATCGCGCAATCTTTCGCTTTTTTTTCTAACATCTTTAGACACGTGCTCAATCGTGCACGATTGCTGTGTCACGCGCGAAAGAGTGTCTGTGTAAAGCCCTCTTACGTAGGTATTATGTTATTATTTACAGAATTCTTTTAGTTTATCTCGGAATTGTATCCAGTTTTATGCATCGATTTAAAAAAATAATAATTCAAAATATATCCAGGTGGAGCTAAAGAACAGTGTAACATCACTAACGGCGGAGGTGGCCGCCGGTGGGTCGAACTTCAGCGCAGGCCAGCGGCAGCTGCTATGTCTTGCGCGCGCCGCACTCGCACGGAACAAGCTGCTCGTACTGGACGAGGCCACAGCTAATGTTGATCCTAAGTAAATTCTATATAATAGGACTATTCAATAGAACTAATGGGAACGAAGCAGACTTTGATCAATTCCACATACAATTAGACCGGGTCTGTAATATCATAGTAGATATATAATAAGTCAAGTACTTTAACTCCGGGCTGATCGACGCGTCACTCGGAGCGTCATATTATTATTGTAGTCGTACTTACTTACAAGTTGTAAACATAATTTAAAAAGAGAAAAGTAAGTTAGGCTCAATTTATATTGCGGCGGAACGGAATGGATGCGATTTTTTAGTAACAATATTTTTCATAGCCTAATGAACATTATGATCAATTGTGTAACGTACAAACTAGATACCAGCCAAAATCTTCTGCGGAATGCGCGAGCATTATGCTATGTGCAATATCGTTACAAAAATTCGCTTTCATTCCGTTCCGCCGCAATATAAATTGAGCCTTATTCATAATAGTATTCTTGTGCTATATTGAAATAATTACTGTCCCATTTAAAAATAAACACTCTGTATATTGACAAAAAATTATCTTCCTATCGTTTCGATGGCATATAATGTAATACTTGCCATCGTGGTGAAGGGATACGCCTATCGGCACGTACAGGAAAGGAACGGTACGTCAGACGGGGAGGCTCCTTTCGTGCACCGAAATTTATATATCGGCTGAGACATTTACCATCTTATACTAAATTTTAATAATTATTTATTTACAGCACTGACGCTCTAATCCAGAAGTCGATTCGTAAATACTTTGCGGACTGCACGGTGATCACTGTAGCCCATCGTTTGCACACTGTTGCCGATTCTGACCGTGTTCTGGTTTGTACATATATTTGTTTTGTTATTTTACCTTTAGTAGTACAGTTTGTCCGCCGTTTACACCGAGTCGTCTGCCGCCTTCGGCAGAGTTCGTGGACCGTCGCGTCGATTGACGAAAGCGACCATGTCGCCCATAGCGTTCACACCTAGTGGCTTCAGTCGACTTCGGGTGCAAACTACAGTCGTCAGATGATTCGAGGCGCGGTCTCATTATGTCGTAACGTTTTATTTACCGTTGGATGACTGTCGCGTCTAGCCTGTGCCCATATCACGACTATTTGTCGTGACTGTGTCGTGGACGTTTATTTTATCGTTGAACGACTGTCGTGTCTAGCTGCTGTTCCCACTAGATCGTGACGAAAATTCATCGTTTCACAGCAGCCGCCTCGTCGTTTGCAGATATGAGACAACGATAAATAAAACGTGACGACAATAGTAGCTGCAATTATCTGTCGTCACATTTCTATCGTGACGTTTTATTTATCGACTGACGACAGTCGTTCTTGCTCTTCCATTGTCTCGACAGTATGTCGTCGTAACATCAAAAAAGTCATGAACGACAGTAAATCCTGTGATACTATATGTGAACAACTTCATTTAAATAAACAAGCCACGACACTTTAAACTGCACGACTATCTGTCGTCACGACATAATGGAAATGCGCCATCAGTATAGTAGTAGTAGTTCGGTGGGCAAGCGAGTGTCGCCTGTCGACCTGAGTGTAAATGCGCCATAAAAATAAGCGCAGAATGTCGAAAAACACAGCAGTCTTTCTTATTTTTAACCGACTTTAAAAAGGAGGAGGTTCTCAATTCGACTGTATGTTTTTTTTTTGTATGTATGTTACGCGATAACTCCGGTATTTGTGAACCGATTTTCATGATTCTTTTTTGTTGGAAAGAGGGTACTTCCATAGTGATCCCATTTCATTTTGAAGAAACTCATCCACCTCTAAGGGTGACTGTTCACGAACGAAGATTCATTTTTATAAACAGCGCCTAAATTTTACTTAAGGAGCAATTATCTTAATGGTTGATTTTGCTATTTCTCCAATTCAAGGCGTTTTTCTCTCAATATATGTTGAGTAGTGAGAACCGATTTTTATTATCTCCAGTGTCAAGTCCTGTATAGTGGCGATTTTTAGGATATTTTAATAAAACTTAGCAAATAGACGTAATTTCATGTACTTTTGAGGTCGGTTTTTTTAGTACTCTGTACTGAGATTATTTAACTTTCTTCTTCTTTTATAGGTTAGTTCATTTCTCATTCTTTGTCAGCGCACGCAAAATTGTACAATTGTTTTTTTTCCATAGACAACATGGCGAACTTTGACCTCAATTATCTCAGGTCGCAAGTCGAGATTCAATATTTAGACTTACACGACTTTATAATTGTACTTTTAATGCTATATAGTTCCAAATTTCATACATACCTATCGATTGAGGTTCGACCGAGTAATAATTAAATTGTGCAATTTTGAGTGGATGCCAATAAAGAGAATGTCGCTAATGAGTCGTACGTTGACCATATAATGCATTGAATCTCTAATATAATATGTTAGAGATACATAACACAAAGGTTTTTGATCTAAAGTATATAAATCGATGACTTTCTACAATGACCTTTGTTAAATACATCTAATTCAATATGAAGATGGTTAAAAAATATGCCGTATAAGTTTCTTCAAAAGCAACGGTGTGTCAGTGTTAAAATTGGCGAAATATTATTTGCACACATTCATCTTTTCGCCTCATCTTTAGAGTACAATAGGATAAAAGAGTGAACCTTCTCGATAACTCACACGTGCCTTCTGTATAGTGCAAACAAATAGTTTTTTTTTTGAATTTTGAATTTTGAAATTGATAATCTTTATGTAGAAATAACTTGTTGAATTAGTAAGATAAGAGTCGGCAGTCGGTATTTTACGAAGTATCTACTGTTAAAAAAAGTACCTGTTGTGTAAAGAAATAATTCAAAACTAGAATTCAGAAAAAGCATTTAGCGCAAATGACTCGTACAATGGACCAAGATCGATAAATCCATGTACGCTTTAAGTAAAAAACGTGTTAATGGTTTTATTACCTTTTTGTAATAGAAAGGATAAACCGTTCCAGGAGATACTATTATTCGGTACAAATAATACATTTCCGGACACACAATTCAAACCACCGCGCATTTTCAGTATTAAGTGCCCCTAAGCTTAAACAATGTTTGATTAATCACTAGTATACTAAAGTCTTTTTCCATAAGTTCTTGTTGGGAATTTAGATTTGCAAAACCGAGGAAACTTTTTCTTCGATGATAACACTATTTTTGTATTCTAGCCCTTTACGATAAAAATGCGAGGTGTCTCGAATTATGTGTCCGGAAGTATACTTTTAACCATAATTTGTCAATAATTGTGTAACAAATTTTGAAAAAGGCTCTGTTTCTGGTTTGACAGTATGGGTCTCATTGAGCAGCAAGTATGTAGAAAAGAGTAGCCATACCCTTGAAACTTTGCTCTTGTGGCTGTCCCATTATACAGTGTGTAATCGTTAAGTGTGCCCAAGCGATTATTTCATAAATATAAGAGATACCAAAAAGTTTTAAACTGATATAGTATGTAAGTATGTTACCTAGTGAGTAAATCGACATCAATAACTTTTATAAAGAAAATTACAAATATCCAAAATTTTAACATTAAACGCTCCCACACTTTTAATATGACATTCATAGAGAGGCTTTAGTTGACCTACTTTAAGAGGTAACAATAAGTTTACAGATAACAAAACTGCTGTAAATAAATCAATGAAACTATCTTATAATTTAATAAAATGTTGTTCATTTTGTATCAAAGACATTTGATTAAATTTGACGAACTTCTGCTGTCTCGATTTTGTTCGTCTCATGAAATGAAACAATGAAACGATCCTTATATGAAACTGAGTCAATCTGCACTAAAAAAAATCATTTATATAGACAACTCACATTTGACTAAATAATTGACTATGCCATTATATATTTTTATTCAATTGAAAGATAGTTTTATTACTTTATTTATAGCAGTTTTATTGTCTGTAAACTTATTGTTACCTCTTAAAGAAGGTCAACTAAAGCCTCCCTATGAATGTCATATTAAATGTATGAGAGTGTTTAACGTTAAAGTTTCGGATATTTTTAGTTTAAATTTTAAAAAGTTATGGATGCCGATTTACTCATTAGGTGATGTACTTTCGATATTAGTTTAAAGTTTTTTGATATCTCTTATATTTATGGAATAATCGCCTGGGCACACTTAACGATTGCACCCTGTATAAAATCGTTGTGGCTGTCAGTGGTATTTACATAGCTGCCTTTACATAACTACATAGTATTT
Organism: Hyposmocoma kahamanoa; assembly: GCF_003589595.1. NCBI lineage: Eukaryota > Metazoa > Arthropoda > Insecta > Lepidoptera > Cosmopterigidae > Hyposmocoma > Hyposmocoma kahamanoa. The sequence goes on from NW_020653945.1 coordinate 16,912,661, forward strand.
ACATTCAAAGAATACTGGAGAAGTTGTATGTTTCCTTAATGATACGCAAACAAAGGCTGGCAAAAGCTGCCCTCAAAGTTTTTACAAGAGAAATACCGCTTTTTAATATTGTTAGAACCCATTAAAAAATGATACTAATAACCCAGAAACAAAAATCGTGTTACATGGTGTAATAAAAGTTGTCATGCTGTTGATAGACGTGTTTTAAAACAAACTTTTTATGTTCAGGTCATGGACGCGGGACAAGTAGTAGAATGTGGTCACCCGCATGAACTACTGCAGAATGAAGAAGGTCACTTCACAAAGATGGTGAAGCAACTCGGACCTGCGTCTGAGGCGAGCCTGCGTGAACTTGCGAACAATGCGCACGCGCAGCATATACGATACGTAGACGCTGATGAACAAGCGCAAGCGTAATAAATAACTATATACACAAATATATGCGTCGTAAAACGATCGCTATAATTGTATCTTACCACAACTTACACACTTGGCCGCACTAAAACTGTGTTTTGTAAGACAAATTGTCCGCGGCGGTTATAGCAAATAATGAAACGCGTGACCAAGTGTGATCATACGCTAATAATGATACTCCAACAACGTAATGCTTACTACATTAGGAGGATAGTTTTCTGATGTTGCAAGGTAATATAAACCGGTGCCACAGTGTTTTTGCCTCCAAGTAAGTATATCTACTGTAAGACGATATCTATGAACACATTTAAAACCAAGAACCGGTATGGTTCAACAAAATTGGGATTTGTAGTAAAAAATTATGTACTAAAATATGAATATTTACAATAAAAAAGTACTTAAAAATCAGAGTACAATGTATTAAAAATACTTATATTGGTCAGATACTTATAAAATGAACGCACAATTTTACGTACTGTAAAATCATCAAAATGATTAGGGTACGTACAAATCTGGTGAAAACGTCAGTTTGCGAAAAGCTCGCGAGCTGCACACGCGCATTACGTAGTGCGATCTGTTCGCGTGCTGGTCGTGCGCATACAGTGCATTCGCCAGATCTTATGTGATCTGTACGTACCCACAGAATTGGCTCCACTCTTTATCACGTGATATAAAACATAATAGCAGCTTTTATTAGTTAAGTTTCTTACTGTACCTATATTTATTTATAGTGAATGAGTTAAGTGGACCAAGAGGTTTAGTATTTAAGACATTGTATACAAAATCTTACAAAAGTGTCAAAATACAATGATTTATACCACATTACGGTGGCAGCCAGTAGTTGTTATGAACCAAGGAAATATTTTACTTAATTTTTATAACGAAGTACTTAGGTACAGACTATTTTCTTAGTTTTGTATTTGAGTTAATCCTTCCTTGCCAGCATATTGCATGTATAATTTCTAAATATTAATTCTATAAAATATTAAAGGTATTTTGTAAATGTGTAATTTTATGCAGTATACCTAACATGACCGTACAGCCCGCTTTGAGCAGAACAGTCGCGCTGACAAAACAGCACACGTGACAATAAATTTAAAAATTGGCACAAAAGAGGCATTCAAGCCTTATCGGCCGCTATGAAACGTATTTAAAAACTAAATACATTAAAGCTAATTTGCTCAGCCAAAGAATATATAAAGCCAGCCCACCAGACTCCACAGATTAGTTTTTTTAGTTGTTAATCATTAAACATTTCGTGACTACCATAAACAATATTTTTAAAACAATAATAAATTTATTAGGCAACCGGCTCCGAGAAAAAAAAAAATGGTCATGTTAAGTATACCCCATTATAAAACACATCTAGTAAGAATGCGGTGCTGAAGCATGCTGGTTAGCAAAGCCTAACTCTGACCATTCCATGTGGAAAATATAATTTATATTCAAGTGCCTTGCATTTTAAATAAGGTATAAGTCCTTGAAGGCTAATTACAATAATGAATTATACAAATGTCATTATAAGAAACTATATAGGATTATGTAGTTATTGTCAACGTCTTAACGTACTGGAATAAAATTGACATTAATATCCAAAATGTTATATGTAAGTGTAATGTATGAATAAAACCAATAAATACTTTTATTGTTGTATATTTGTCTTTATTTTATATTACCCTTTAGATCTGTCCTTCTTATCATAACTAATGCAATTGCATTTCAGTAACTTTCGAGAAAATGACATCTAAAATTTTATTGCCATGTTTTTTTGTCACCTAACAAAAAAGTCAACTATGCTGGATTTGCCTAACGATACAACTGGAACTAAATAAGATATAAAAAAAACTGATTAGACGGGATTGTATATCTCAATTCGCTATTCCTAGATATATTAATTGTCGAATTAATTTGCTTATGATAATCATTGACAGCAGTCAATGATTTGTTTATCAAATTTTTAAAATATAAACTATGCACTGTTACTACTGCACTTGCAGTAGTAACAGTGCTTGGCTTGTGCTTGGCTGCATATTAAGAAATAACATATATATATACTCTTCGGCTTCAAATTCTAATAAAAATTATTCATCAAAGTTGGTAGATATTTCCCCTGAATTTAAGTAACACCTGTGTTATATTAGTTGCACTTTACCATTTTTCACTAGATCGGCTATTGGTTTGTACTGTAAGATGTGCTGAGAACCCTCTGAAACAAGAAATATAACTAAAGTTATAAGACAGTAAATATATTAAAATTTGATGTCAGTGTAATAAGAGCGAAAAAGATGTTACATGTTTCATGTCAGCCGTCGGAAGGGAAGCAAAAAGCATAATTATTTATTTGTTAGGCACACGAACAACTACTACAATATTTCATGCATTATATATTACATTATATATTATTTAATACTTTGTCTAATTGAGTAACTAATTATAGGGGAGCACAACATGCAATAAAAAAAAATGTAAACAGTCATTTAAAAAAATAACAAAAAGAATTTTGAGACCAAAAACAAAGAAATATGATTCTGACACTAAATGAAAAACAATATTATGTCGGCGTTTTGAAGAAAGCTCGCTCTTATTGAGTAGACAGAGTTGATTCCATGTTAATAAGTTTGTTGACTCCCATAGTGTTGGGCTTACCATAGGTAAGGGAGTTATGGGCTCAACTTCAAAATAGCTGACATAGTTATTTGTGGAAAGGTTAGAAAACCCCACCTTCCAAATCTATCTCCTCATCTTGGTCCCCAAACAAGTCTTCAAGCACAACTCCATTGACTGTCGTGTTCGCTTTTAAAAACACATGACTCTGTAAATTAGGATACACAGCCATCTTGCTCATCTCAAACGTCTGCATATTACTAGGAACTTTACTTAATACCACTGTTTTGACATGATTTTCCATATTCAGTAAATACTCATGAGCGTACTTGTACTCAGACGGAGTCAAATAATTAGTCCCAGAGTCTGTTCTTCGTCTCTCTTCATTTAATATAGGAATACAGTACTGTTCTATTTTATGCAGTCTTGTCTTTAGGTAATTACATATAACGAACTTTATTCGATTGAGTTCCATTTTGTGGATAGACGCACGAAGGTCAGTCTTGGGTAACTTGTTGATATTCCTCTCCATGTGCTGGATTTGGCCCAACATACATTCTACAATATCGTTGTGGTGTGGAAGAATTTCAGGTGCTAGGCGTTCATTCTGCCAAGCGCTTTGTAGTGTTTTCAATACTGCATCAGCTGTAATTTCTTCTTCCTCGTCACTTAACGCAATATCTTCGATTGTATCCATTGTTTTCAAGTTCTTAAATTTCTAAATCACGCAAAACAGCGGGTTAGAAATTTCATTTTATTATAAAACTTGTTTTCATAGTCAGATAAGACAAGATCAACAAAAACACATGCCTACCTACACCACCATTTTTTCATTTTTCATTCAACAAATTTACATAGTGGACGTTAGTCTAAGGACGTGATGCTGTAGATTACATACACTGACTGTCAAAAAATTGCTACAAAAACAAGTATCCTGTCAAATTTTTTTTTATTTGGATACTAGGATTTAAGGATTCGCTCTGGACCTTTTGGAGGGAAAAGTGTCGTTTTTATTTTGACTTTCAATTATTGTGTGAAATCTAGTTTAAAGTGGAATAGGATAGTGCTATTGTGCCTTAATCGAAGATTAAAACGCGAAATTATACGAATCTCGAACTAGAATACCCGTATCGGCCTGTTTTAAGGAATCCCGAGTCAATCCAAGCACGCCGCCTTAAATTGCCTATCCTCTTTGTGGCGGCCATATTTACAGAAACATAATTAAACTTCATGTTTAGGCTGATGGCTTTGCCAAAGCCTTAATAAATTAAAAAAAAAAAACAAAAAAACTAGGATTTAATATGACAATTTAATAAGGGTCGTGTTCCAGAACTCTACTCAATCAGGACTTGAGTACAATTTGAAGCATTGGAAATACGACTCTAATGGCAAGAACTTGAGTATCATTTCTAATACTCTAAATCATACTCAAGGCCTGACTTGAGCATTGAGTGGAGTTCTGGAATAATGACCCGAATATGACCTTCAGGGTCGTATTCTAGAACTCTACTCAATGCTCAAGTCAGGATTGCACTGGCAACACAAGCACTGGAAATACGACCCTAATGGCAGGGACTTGAGTATGATTTCTAGTGCTTTGAATCATACTCAAGTCCTGACTTAAGCATTGAGTAGAGTTCTAGAATACGACCCTCAGAGTCGTATTCTAGAACTGTACTCAATGCTCAAGTCAGGATTACAATGGCAACACAAGCACTGGAAATACGACCCTAATGGCAGGTACTTGAGTATGATTTCGAGTGCTTTAAACCATAGGTACTCAAATCCTGACTTGAGCATTGAGTAGAGTTCTAGAATACGACTCTCATTGAGGAAAACGAAGTAAGTAAGGCGAAAGGAAGATGCTTTTCTGAAAACGGTAAAATCTCAACACAAACGTAAAATAACTGTAACGTACTTTCAAGACGCCCCATAATAACATTAATGTTAGAAACACAATTTCTTGATACGTATGCTTGCATATTTCAGGAATCAGAAATACTTAGTAGCTACTGAGTTAGTAATTTAAATAAAAATGAGTAAGTAACACGATTGAGTAACATCATAAGTTGCTCATAGGAGCTAACGGCGTAAAAACTGTTAATTCGTAAGTTCTAAGGTACTCGGTCCGTAGCTCAGTTAAGAGCGGTTGCCCCGGCATGGCAACAGACACCGGTTCGAGTCCAGTCAGATCGAAAGAATATTTCTTTGTGTTCGATCTTTGTATAACAATACAGCGGAATATTTTTACAAAAAATATATGAAAATCATGGTAGTAAAACATCGTGATATTCAACATGTATAAATAAATATTAGTAATTGAAGTTGGGAAAATGCTTAACTCTATTATAATACACCTACTTCGATGGGCGACCTCTGAAACTATAATCCACTTAGCGCTGCTCGTGCTTCTTAGAGGCCTCATAACAATATTAGCTGTAAGACATACAGAGCAGGGAAGCATTCGGAATTTATAACGCGATGACTCATACATTATAAAACATGATTTTTTTCTAGAGCAAGATAAATGGTATGTATATACTTTGAACTATATATAACTTTTTTGTAGGAATATACACTAATGTAAAGTTTATACGTTACATTCAAAAAGTACGGATATAGGGGAAAGGTGTACTAGATGATTCCCTCAAGGGAGAATGGTGGTAGTTTAAAAGATATTCAGCTTAAAGCAGATGTAAAAGCGTTGAATGATAGAAAATTTTTGCGGTCTCAGATTCCGCGCGCGACTAGTCGTGTTCCAGAAAAGCTCATGGAATGAAACTGAAACCAGAATGAGTATTGTATGTTGTTTGTACTATATTACTTACTAAACTACATTATTTTATGTAATATGTATTAAATTATTTATTATTTCACTATTTATTGTAGACACAACATGAGTTACGAAGAATCAGAATGGCTTGCAGAGGCGGCGGAACCAGAAGATGAAGATTTTGATGATGTCAAACCATTGCTACTGATAATGAGTAGGTTATCGTACTACCTGTTCCTAAAAAAACTTAGAAATTTTTGATTTTGTTTTCCTTTTTTATTTTATAGGATTTGAAATATTACATAGAACGTCATGAAAAAAACATTAAAAAATTAATGTGATTTTAGAGTTTCTACAATATTGTGCAATTGATGACAATATTGAAAATCCTCGATCATAATCTATTATAGTGTTATATACTTATGAACGATTAAGATGGAAAATTTCATCTTGTTTTGTTATTTTGTTGATATTTAACGTTGTTTGTGTCATATGACTAAAATTTTGATTTTTTTTATAGACTGTTCAACTGATAAGGACAAATTTAAAAAAATTAATAAATAATGTTTTTTTATTTCCATTTATATAGATAAAAGATTTTTTCTTATCATGTGCTACACAACGTCATGAAAATATTCATTTGTCTTCTCAAAGTCAACGTGTAAAGTTGCGGTCTTACAGACCGCACGCGACAGCTTATGTTCGGCGCAAGGGTGCGACCACTGGAAGGTTAACAAAGTCCTCACTTATGCAATCTGGGTATATGAATAAACAGTTACGGAACTTCAAGAACAAATAATCCTAATTAATTTATATCTTACAGGTACCTAAGGGTGGGCGATATTGTTTTTATGGCAAGTTGATATCCATCCTCGTCTCTATATCTTTAATTTCTGTTTAACACATTTTTTTTT
>NW_020653945.1:16919765-16953611 GCF_003589595.1 Hyposmocoma kahamanoa
TTTTCAGTACAAATCGGCAATTTCATACTTTAACCCCTATTATAATAACTCTAGGTACCTACAATTTACATAAACCTAATGCTAAACCGCCTAAACGCCTTAGCCAGAAACACTCAGAACCAGATAAAGACATTAAATGTTTTTCAGCTGCTTACATGAGCGATCTATTACGTGATCAAATATTTTTAGATGATATCCGAAGTTATCGTACGTACCGAAATAAGTAAAAAAATATTGGACGTCTAAGAAAGTCTTCAAGCCTTCTCTGTTGTGAATGTTGTAAGTAAGCAGGTAATGTATTCATAGTTTAACATATCTATATCTAATTATGAATATCGATTTTCTTAGTGACGTCGCTCCTAATCCTCGAGGTGCAGTTATAAAAGAAAGCGATGGGCGGCCAGAAATTGAGTAGCCTCCGCAGCCTCGACTCCCACACGAGTCGCATGACGGGATTTGGTTTAAAAAGACTGGAGTAGTTCGTGCAGCGATTTTCTTCAGTATTTTTGGTAATAACCATCTCGGGGCGACCTCCCTTACCCTGGCCTATTTAAGTAAGTCTTAATAACAAAAGATAAACGAAAACTCTGACATCAAAAACTCTAATCATAACTTTCCCATTCCCTTTACCAACGTATAGTTTTATAACGAATTTGTTGGTGCTAGGTTAACTGGTTATCGGATAACGAGTGAAAATGACGATCGCAAGTTTGGATCCTGGACCGGGACTCGCGGCACTGCAAGCATGGGGCGGTCAGGTGGCGGCTTATGGCGCTTCCAACCAGACCGTCGTCGACAAAGTCAGTCCGGACATGTTGCACATGGTTGACCCTCACTGGTGCGTAACAGTCTTCTAGCAATTTTAGTTTAAATCTAACAAAACTACGGAACTTCAAAATTGTTGAGCGTTTTATATGTTTTGTCCAGGTACCAATTTCCACCTATGAACCCTCTGTGGCATGGACTTTTAGGCTTCACTATCGGAGTTCTCGGCTTCATCTCAATTACTGGCAACGGAATGGTTATCTATATCTTCTCATCCACCAAAGTAAGTTACTGAAGAATTGTGAAATTATATTTACACAAAATGAAAGTTGTAACAAGTTTAGTTGATCAAACTTTTTGTCTCTTCCAGAGTTTAAAGACGCCCTCGAATTTACTAGTTGTAAATCTCGCATTCTCCGACTTCCTTATGATGTGCGCGATGGCTCCGCCTATGGTTATTAATTGTTACAATGAAACTTGGGTATTCGGTAAGCACCAAATTGGAACATAAAATTTTAGTTAATCAATTATCAAATTCGATCCTTTACCCCGTTTATTTTTTTAAGGACCTTTGGCTTGCGAACTCTATGCGTGTGCGGGATCTCTATTCGGTTGTGCCTCGATATGGACAATGACGATGATCGCCTTCGACCGATATAATGTCATCGTGAAGGGTATCGCCGCTAAACCAATGACTAAGAACGGGGCTCTTCTGCGCATTCTTGGTATCTGGGCGTTCTCGCTTGGTTGGACTCTTGCTCCATTCTTCGGCTGGAACAGGTAAAACTGTTTTCTTTTACCTACTTGGGAAAACTCAATACGAATCACCGGGTTTCTAACATTTGTATATTACAGGTACGTGCCTGAGGGTAACATGACTGCTTGCGGGACTGACTACTTGAGCAAGGATTGGTTCAGCCGCAGCTACATTTTGATCTACTCGGTCTTTGTCTACTTTATGCCTCTGCTTCTAATTATTTACTCTTACTTCTTCATCGTGCAGGTGTGTAGTACCTATAATTTAGGGCAACAAAATATGAACCTATAAGTATTTCATTATAAGTAGTATGTGTAGGTACTAATGTGTGCTTGTTCCAGGCCGTCGCAGCTCACGAAAAATCCATGAGGGAACAGGCCAAGAAAATGAACGTAGCTTCTCTGCGATCATCGGAAGCGGCTAACACTAGTGCCGAGTGCAAACTCGCTAAGGTTCGAAAAGCTTTGATTTTTATCTGATAGTACGCCTTTCTTATACGACATCCGGAATCAACTTTATATAACAATTTATTCATTTTAAGGTGGCTCTTATGACCATTTCCCTATGGTTCATGGCGTGGACACCTTATCTGGTAATTAATTACACCGGCGTATTCGAGAGCGCACCCATCAGCCCACTGGCCACAATCTGGGGCTCTCTATTCGCTAAGGCTAATGCCGTCTACAATCCTATTGTATATGGTATCAGGTTAGTACCTACTTCACAATGATTTAATCTAATTAGTCTTATCTAATAGCAGTAGAGCTCCTTGTGAAAGAGTTCGTCCATGGAAGTAGGCTGCCACCTTACTTATTTCTATCGCTAAGCAGTAATGTGACCATTACTGCGTTTCGATTTTGAAGAGTAAGGGTGGTGGTGAAATTACAGGCACATGGGACTTTACAACTTATGTCTCTGGGTGACGGGCGCAGAGGCAGTGCTCCTCAGATTTTTTGCGATTTAAATCTCTGAGAGGCACTGCAATTGTTATGGACAAGCACGTCGCTTATCACCAGGCGCATGACTTGATCGTCCCTTCACTTTGTATGGCGTACAAAAAAAGAACGAATCAATAATATGATCACTCTCTAAATAAATTATAATTCTATATTTTGACCCAAAAGGTATATACATGTTTATATGAGTAATGTACATTATTATTTTTCGAACAGCCATCCCAAATACCGCGCCGCGCTGTACCAGAAGTTCCCCTCGCTGTCATGCCAGGCTTCGCCCGACGAAGGCGGTTCCGTGGCCTCTGGCGCCACCACCGTCTCAGAGGAGAAACCGGCTGCCTAGACTGGGCGCTTCTGAGGCACGAGTATCTATACAATCTACGAACAAGCTGCGAATGTCGAATGGACTCACGATTTTGTCAAAGCGATGTTATTTATTATTTTTATACGCAAACATTTATATTTGTACAAAGTTATAAATTTGTACACAGATCGCGAGCTGTCGCAAAATATTCAGGACATTGGACTAACTGCGTATTTTGAGTTCACGGTTTTGTGTATCAAGTTGAACGTTGCACACTTTTCTTACACCATTGCTTGAAACATCGGCCAACGGCATTCAAAAAAATCCAAAAAAATGTTGAAATGAATTGTATGTCGCTAGGCCGCCCCCTATCCATGAGACTGCTCCTGTTAGTTATAGTGATGCGATAGATTTCTTTACGACGAAACAAGCTCTGTATAACGGACCAATAAAGTAATATAAAAGCAAACTGGTTATGACCACGTTACAAGAATATTTTTATTTGATACCTTCGTAAAAACCCATTCACCCCTACTTACTACCTACGAATTATCAGGCTTGAGAGATTATTACACATTGGAAATTAGACCATTTTCCCAGAAATCAAACTATTTTTATTGTTTAGTTTGTTCCAAAAAATCCAAAATCGTTAATTTCCTATTTACCCCTACTTGCCCCTACTAAACAAAAACTACAACAATATGACAATAACCTAATAATGAAAGTAGGTATTTAAATAGGTAATTCACATAAAATCTTCACGGTGAACGTATTCACCATTATTAATAATCATTCAAGTTTAGTGTTAATGTTGCCTAGCAACTAATGACAAACAAAACAACAAATCAAAGAGACGATTTCATATCTTCAAGTTATAACATAAAGAGCTAGATTAAGTGTAAATAAATTGTAAAATTACTTGTAAGTCTTAAAACATCAATAATGGCTGGTAAAAGATCGTACGAACTTCACCACCACTTCCCAAGAGTCGCGGATGAGTCGGGTTTCACTTTTAACATACACCGTCCTCGAGCTCACATCGATTGGAATAAGTTTAGTAAGTTTCTACAAGGTTTCTATATCTCTTTTCATTTGTCTACCAACACCTGATGCATAATATACATTTATAAACATTACTTTCAGGGTTAATTGATATAGACGGCCTTATTCGAGAAAGAAAATTCACGTTAATAGAACAACATATGAACGACGTATGTATAAAAGTTATGATTTTTATTCAAGAACTAAACTAGTAGCTGTTGGTGCAGTTTACCGTTATCTAATTTAATCTTTATGTTGGTGATAAAAATAATTATAACTTTTTTATTAGAAATAACTGAGCTCAAAAGTTTGTGGAATTACATCTATTTGCCAAATTTTATTGAAATCGGTAAACGGAGTGGATAACACACTTAGAATAAAAAGAACCACCCACTAATTTGCCACCCTGCGAAGTGGAATATATTCTTCAACTTGTAATCCTTTCCAACTCAAAAAAGTCCTTCAAATCGGTTCGCAAATGTCGGAGTACTCGCGAAACATACAACAAAATGCAGTTGAATTGAGAACCTCATCCTTTTTTTGTAGTAGGTTTAGCAAACAATTTTTGATTTTACAAAAATTGTTTGTTTGAAAAATCTAAAATGAGCCTATAACATTTGCTTTCTTTTGTATTAGATTCTGCAATGTGTGTTGGAATCAGAATTCGATGTGAGGATTTTGGACGAAGGTGTAGTAAAGATGTTTAGAATGGCTCAGTTAGCTATAGAATATCAACAGTTTTGCCGTCATTACCTCGACCGTAGCGTTTTTGTATTAAGAGAGGAAATTACAGCACTTGCTCAGGTAGGTAACTCGAGTTTTACGCATCGCTATAGCTATGCAAATTCTGGTCATAAAAATAACTTGTGATAAAAAATAATTTTGCAGGAACTAGATATGACTAAGAAAGAACTGAGAGAAAAAGACGAAGAAATCCGAAAGATGAAAAAAAAAACAAAGCACACATATCGGACACCACTTCCGTACGGCAATGACAATATAGCCACAATGATACTGAAGACGCTTGCGAATAAGGGCGACATTTTTCCTACTACATCTAATGGAGACACATTACAATATAATAAATGTAGCTACTGCGATAAAGTTTTTCTCAACCAACTTTATTTGCAAAGTCATTTGTCCAGGAGACATCCCAATGTCGTTGAAATACCCCAAAAAGATATCCCTGACAATGTCCAAAGAAAATCCGAACAAGAAAATACAAGACTCAATGATGAAGTGATGGCATTGAAGTTAAAACTAAAAGAAATGGAAAACATGATTGCAAAAGCAAATAATCTGGCAAATACTGCTAATACAGAAACAAAAACGGATAATCTTAATATAGATAAAGACATTGTGGAAAGGAATATGAAAGATGCGGAGGTATCTACCAACAACGAAGATTACCTGCTAGATAAAATAGAAGAATGGAAAAGGGAGGAACATGAGAAATACAACAAGGAAATTAACTTGCTACGAAGTCAAATCTTAGAGACTATAAACTCTATCAAAGAGAAAGAGGCCCTAAAACAGCCCCAAAATGATCCAAATGTGAATTTAATCGAACAACTTCATGCTACAATTAAACAACAGGGTGCCGAAATAGTTCTTTTGAAAAATGAATTGCGTGATTCTGTAAGTAAACTTTCTCATTTACTTATTTTAGTAGATAGAGTTTGACTAATATTATTAATTTTAGGAACTGAAATCACAAAACGAAAAAGTTGAGAGGAAGGCGGAAACTGATTCACAAACGTTACTGTGGAATAGAAGGGCCGAAGCTCAAATGAAACAATACGAATCGTTGCTTCAAAAATTGAATGAAGTAGCTCAAGAAGCGCGGGAATCTCGAGCAACAGCTGATGCGGAACGGGAACGAGCAACGCAGCTCCAGGTTTTATTGCAACAAAGCTTGAACAATCAAGTTAGGTTAGATACGGATAGACATAACCATCAATACAAGGTGTGTGGGAATTTAACAAACGTAAACAGAGAGTTATAACTCTTTTTTTAAAAATTAATTAAGTTACAAGTACACATTTCAGGAAAATTCGAAAACTACCAGTACTATCGAAATTTCAACCCCAACGAAGACAAAAAACAAAAAATCACTTCGTAAATCGAACCCCGTTGCTGATCGCAATACGCTGGAAAATTTACATCGCAAGGCACAAGAACTTCTTAAGATGAAATCTACAGATAGTTCATCAGATATATCAACTACAAGTTTGGAAAATCAACCAAATCTTACCACAACTGAGAAATTGAAAGTGAATGTAAATCAGCAGCTGCCACCCAACGGCTATAATGTAAACAAAGAAAGTCAACGTGTAAAAAATAAATTAATTTCAAAACCAGCAATGAAAAATCACAACCGCGAAACTAACACTCCAGAACCAAAAGTAAAAAAGAACAAGTCAAAACCTCGTCATTATGTCTTATCTAAAGTGGGAAATGGAGTAGTCGTACCTCCGGGGAGGTAAAGTATGGCAAAATTAATTATAATTTTGCTAAAAATTCACAAGTTTAATAGATTCATTGTTTTCAGTCCGTTAAAATTAGTACGAGCAAGACTCACAGAGGAGGTAAACAGTCGTCTTGTATCTGCCGGCATTGATCCACTTAAAAACAGAATGCCACAACAAGTATTTAAAAAGCAACGCATGCAACTGCAACAAATGCATGACTTTAAGTCAAAGGTTTACGAAATTAAATTACATTTCATTTCTCATATATTGCATAAATGTACAAAATTTTTTGTACAAAATTAATTCACTTATTTGTATTTTTTGTTATTTCCAGAAAAATCCCGCGTACCAAAAGACAAGGCATTCCATTTTGGCATTTTTGGATTCAACTACTTCCAATTCAAAGAAAAGAGAAATTATCGAAAACCAGGATTACACATCACCGACTAAATTAACGAAACCATTCAGTTTGACAAATGTAATATCTAATGTTAAAAACAAGGCCTTATCTCTTGTTAAACCAAATGACATGACAAATAAAACCAAACGTAATACATTAAACGCCGAAGTTGCTCGAAAAGCAATGTCCTTGCTAAAAACTCCACCGGATTCAATGAACACAAGTCCAGCAATACAAAGAAAAATAATTGACCTGAAGGTTAACTCTCCTGGAGATGCCAAAACAAAATTATTGACCGCTAAATCTACATTGAATTCTGAATCTAACATAATAGAAAAAATGAGACAAAATGTTAAAAGTCAAGCAGAGGAAGTCGCCGTGGATTCCGATGACGATTCAGATGAAAGTGATAATAATTATTACTGCTCACAGATCACGCAACAATCAACAAAATCTATAGAAAGCCTCATCAAGTCTCCCGCCAGACGACCATCGTCAGCTAATGCTGATTACAACGGCTCTGTTCGTAAATATGTGATTGATAGCGAGCCTTACATTGCACGCGCGCAATCTGAGAGTAATATATCTGAACACAAAAAGGAAGTGAAAGTAAAACAGTTTTTGCACGGTCAAAGCTTCGATAACAGCAGTGACGAAGTAGAATCGTTAGTAGATATTCCAATGAAAAAGATAGTATCTGTGGAAAATATCAAGGAGGTTCCGAAACAAACCAAAGGTGTTTTGAAGAATGCCTCTTCAACCTCTTCGCTGAATAAGAAGAAAGTGTTGTTTGACATGGACGCAATTCAGATGAAATCGGTAAGCGCTTCGCCGTCACAAAGTACGACGGAGAAGAGCGACGACAATGAAAAATTCGAACTTGGTTTGTTAAATCTAGATGGCGAAGAATGGGATATATCCAGGTAAGTCACCAACGTTTAGTGTGATTACTTCACAAATATGGAATTGTTACTTTCTTGATATGTATATTGTACTTAAATTTTGGTTAACAGCATAGAAAATGAACCACTAAAGAACGACACGAAGATCCAAGTGAACTCGCGTACAAGTCCAAAGATCGCGGAGCTGAAGCAAACGATCGAGTCTCAATTAGCACGACGAAACGAAACCCCTACTGCACTAGTGGGTGGAGTAAACCTGATGCCTACTCCTATGCCCAGAACTTCAAGCGTTGCTGGCAGCAACACAAGTCTCGGGAGTTCTATCCTAGATGAATCCGACGGTATGCCTCCAGTGGTAAACCACAAAACCTTCGTGAGACCAAAACGAGTGGCTGACAAAGAGGACAGTGAAATAGATATTTCTGAATACAGTCTCGATGGAGTTAGTAATAAGAAAAGAAACGATTCATTTTAATGTTAAGACTTATGATTTGTAATAAAACTGAAATTTTCCATAACACACCGTCGGATTGCCGTTCCAACATTCTTGTCCTAAAATGAAACGAATTTAATATAGATTCGAAATAGATTGTACCCTCTAGCATAGCTCTTTAAAAATTGCTGTTTATAAAAGTAGAAGGAATATCAATTACTAAGTAAACAGTAAAACGCAGTGTAAGGGTGATAATAAAATTGTGTAGTATAGATACATATAAGCAATAATAATCATGGACGTAACAGGTAATAAGTATGTTACACTTGATTGTGACGGTCGGTCCTAGGAGCTAGTATCGACTGCATTCACATCTATCCAAATAATAATTTTCGATACAACTGGTCCACCTACAGTTGTTAGTTATGTGTGTACCTGTCGGACTTGAAACTGTGTAGCGATAACGTTACAAGCTTATGGGTATTTGATGTTACAAGCGAACACACCAACAATTCCAACAGTTCCTGTGTATTCGCGTCATCGTGTAGGCACCTACATAATCAAATTCCTTATAGGATGGGAAAAAAATTCGCGTTTTGGCTGTCGATGTCGATCACCCTTTGAGAATGTCATTCATATTTGTACAGTCCACCACATATCGTACTCGTCGGCACTGGCATCATACCATCAATCGTACACTAAAACGTGCTTCAGCCTTATAGGATAGAAAAAGTCTTCAGCTCACTGTAGCGCGTGAAAGATGTCAGACCACACGCCTTTGAAGACCACGTTTATAAAAATACGACATTTGACATAGACGCAAAGATAAAGTTACTATGTTGTACATGGTCAAGAACACGTCAAGTTAGACACTTAATCATTTAAATTAAAGTCTATTCTGCTTGCGAGAAGAAGGGTCCAAAGTATTAAGCTTAATGTGCTTTTGATCTTGGTTGTACTTGTACTGTACAAGAAATGGACACCGACACAAGAAAAAAAAACTACAACCTTTACAAAAAATAAAAGATGGTACCGTTTTGGAAGTAAAGAGAAGTTGCGATGCGATGCAATTTCCCGATTTCGTGTAATATTTTTCTAGACTCCTAGTTTATTTGTAGCGCGTGAAGTTCTAGACTGCGAACAGATAGATCCAACAGGCTTAGCATGAAACCCGAAGACCAAAGTTATCTCTTCTAAGAACTGTCAATTTTCTCGAGATTATCGAGCTTTTTTGGAGAGAAAATTGACAGTTCGAAGAAGAGATAACTTTTTTCCCTTGTAGCTACACAAGTAAAAGGGAAACACTGCTTCCATTTCGACATCAACATACACTGAGCGAGTCATGCAACGATAACGGCTTGCCAATCAGTGTCGATTGCATCGTTGTATATTATTATATCGACTTTTCTGCATGCAGTCTTTCTGGTAGGTCGCTCCAAGGCGATTTTGTACAAAAATAGTACATTATTGTACGGACCGGGAAATTAGGGATTGCATGATGAGTATGAAGTTACAAGTACGATACGAGTCCAGCTATCCCCGTTCCCGCCGAGGCTTATATAGTGCTTTTCTCAAACAATGCTAGGAAATAGTAAGACTAAACACAGGAAGGTTTATATCGTGTATTGTATAATAGAAAAAGTTAAAAAAAAAAATTAAGTATGTATATTCCGAATCCGGCTGGATCGAAGGATTTTTTTCTGGGTGTTCAATCTTTGTATTAATAATTATAAAAAATGAAGTAGTTATTATTAAAATTAGTAAACATGGGACGTGTTAGGACACTATAGCAAAAAGAAAATGTTATTCCAGGCGCATTAATAGTAGTCTGCTGAACTTATCCATTAATGTATTTTCACTAAAGTTATTCTCACTAGAACTCATTTACTAAAAATAAAAAAAGTAAAATACAAAAAAAGCGAAATAACATAAGCTGGCATAAGCCTAATGGCGAATCGTTAATGTAAAATTGCTATAGGTCGATAGTATCCACTCAATATAAGCAAATTCGTTAGTGTCCATTTTTCATTTTTTTTATTAGGGCATTATCATTTGTTTTGGTTCGCTTTTTTGAAATTATTTAAAAGCTTACTACGAGATTCAAATTAGTATTAGTAGATATTCTTATTTTTCTAATAAACATTGGCACTAAATTGCACACTTTCGTAGCTAGATATAAAAACAAAAAAGAAAGCTTTTTTCGTAACTGGTTATGGAAAGAGCAAATCTGCATCCGTTTTCGTAACTGTTAAATATAGATTAAACTTAGAATATTAACGCATAGAATGATAGTTTCATATCAAACGAACTGTCACAAGTGAGGCAAAAACAAATTCATGTAGGCTTAGTTTTAGTAGTAGGTTAATTTTCGGTTTTAGTGAATATTTATATAAAAATACAAGTAGAAACGCGTTACTTCCTTGTGGAATGTGATGTTAGTATCTATTTTATGTTTGTCTGACGTATTTTTACACTCATTTACCGCACATTTCGTCATTTTTAGCTAAAATTCTTGATCTGTTCGCGGTGCAGGTTGACCTTGAGCACTGAAGGCCCGCCCGCTCGTGTAGGCCCTTTTGGCGCGCTTCAATTTGCCTCACTTAGCGTGTGCGGGCTAGGTTTCTATGCGTTATTATTCTAAGGGATTAAATATTCCTTTTTATTAACTGATTACGAAATAGTGAAGGAAAAATATTTCGTTACTAGTGATGAAAAACAGTTACGTAGTATGTGTGTACGGACAACGGCACATCAGACTACACATTTTTGTTCAAAAATCGTCTCCAGTGCAACGGAACAAGACACGTCAATGTGTAGCTTGATGTGCTGGCGTGGTACATACCAAAGGGCGCCTAATGGCCGCCATAAGGGAAATAATAATTTACCACCATTTTCTTTTCTTTTTTTTTTTAAGTAAGCGGTACAGGTAGGTAGGTATTTTTAATTCTCAGAATTACGGACACTAGGCAGTTTTTGTACGAGTTTTTCTTTTGCCTGTTTACATAGTTCATTGTATCATAAATTGTTATTTTATAAAACAGATTTAAGTTTAGTAGCGGACAAAAATGGATTTCCATACGTCGTAGCTACTTTCCAGGCCTTGGCCGGAAAGAAGTCGCACGGTCTTTATATGACTTTCTGTGTTCGTTTTTGAAAGTTAAGCTAGCATTTACGAGCTTATTTGAGAAAAAAACATTTCAATGCTGCTATATTTATAAATATCGTGATTTATACAGCCACATTGAGAAAAAATCCATACATTGTAAAACAATCTAAGAAGGTCCGATGTCGGCCATTGTGAAGTACTTGTCAATAATAGCTATTCTGCGATTTTTATTTTCAGCCAACTAGTATGCGTAAGGGAAAAAAAACGTAAAGGCAGTAGTAAGGAGCGTAAACACCACGAATATTGAGAACAAGTCTTTACGACTACACAACTCAACTCCATATAAAAAAAAACAAATAAAAGATAAATGGTGATCTAAAGAATTGGGACAGGACTGTTGCTTTTGAATAAGAGCATAATCTTTTTGCAACCATAAGCACCAAATTAGCACAGAGTTGCTGCTTTCGGTGGTACTAAAAGGAAAAAGATGTAAATGTTAAACAAAAAATCTTGGGATTTTTAGTATTTTTATTTCGCATAAAACTACGTTTACGCCTCCTTCTTTGTGTCGGTCTTGCCACCGCGAATTCTTCCGGTCCTGCGGGCGGCGATGAGACCAACCTTGCGACCAGCGGATGTTCCTCTCTTGACAGTAGAAGCCTTACCTAGAAAAGAACAAAGATAAATTGTTAAGTGCATTCAACATTACAATTACATTGTATTAAGCACTTTTGGCTTCAATGGACTGTAACCGTCGCCTCATATGAGCATAACACATTTTGTTTGTATTCAAGTTTAATCATAATACACTTCCTAAAAATATTTAAGATAGTATCAGATACCATTTAAATTTAAATTAAAAAAAGCCTGGTACAAAACAGTGTACTCCAAAAAAATCAAGTCTCTGCATTGCAGTTCGCGCTGCCGTCAGCCGTGTAATGCAGGGTTATGAATGTAGTCGCAGCATGAAAGCCATCCTGCAATCCTGCAATGTGTCCTGCGAGAATCCATATGTTGGCCATATGCAGGATAGTGTGTGAGCAGTTTTCTGCCTGCGCAGCGGACTGCCACGCAGGTAGTGAATGGCCCGTTTAAGCTAACAACTCGTAGAGATCAACAATGGTTCTACTGTAGTAGTTGAGGAGTGGGGTAGTCTACAGAATGTCCTGGTTGCAGCATAGGATTAGGTTATATCATCAGATTTCCATTGTATAACAAATTTCAAGTCAATTGGACAAGTGGAAGTGAAATATTAATTTTATGACTGAGATCTCTGCAATAACTAGGAAAATACCTGACGCTCTTTAAACAGCTGAACAATGTTGATCAAGCATAGCTAAGAACTATAATGATTTGGTCTTCAAATAAAAAAAATGTAGGTCAGTCCATCTATTACTAAATTACCACAGACATACAAACGTACAGATACACAAATAAAAGCTTAAAACTTATAATTCCACTCTTTTGCATGAGGATTTAAAAAGTGTTATGATTTCACAATTTTTTTACGTTTATTATTATTACATGGGAGGTGCTAACTAAATTGTACTCCAAACATTTTTCCTATCTGTTTTATTCCTCAAAAGTCACGTGGAAAGCAATAATGTATCCACCTATTACACTGAGTTTTTATAACTCCTTAAACACAAGAATGTATATATTATAAATCTTTCTTGTGTAAGAAGTAAAAATCATGTTGGAAGATCATTTATATTTTTGTAATGCCTGCATAAAGGATTTGATTATTATTATAAATTATTATTTGTTATTTTCGATGTTCTGACAAATGTTTTGAAAGTAGACACTTACCAATATGTTGATGGTTACCACCACCATGAGGATGCTCTACAGGGTTCATGGCAACACCACGCACATATGGCCAGCAGTTGCGCTTTACCTTGTATTTATGGTATGCACGACCAGCCTTCAGGATGGGTTTGTCAATACGACCACCTCCAGCAACAATGCCTGGAAAAATATCACACTATTTGGAGAAGAAATATGTTTTTTTAATTTGAAAAGTAGCAACAAGTTTGCCTCAGAAAGAGCCTCTGTGTAATCATAAAACTTCAGAGTAGGTAAGTGAAAAGTCATCATGAACAAAAAAATTAGCATATTCAAACATCAAAGCTAGCTTTAATTTTATGCTTGTAAAACTCAACACACAAATGTAAACCATGACATAAAAGAGAAGAGAACAAATTTCAGCTTTAGAGACTCAACATATTTATTCAGAATCGCTGTGAACCAGTCAGAAAAACCTTTACATCCCTGCAATAAGAGCAAAATAGATATTACGCATTTAACTTCCAATTGTATCACAAATGCAAGATGCACAACATCATTTTTGCTCTTATTACATGAACATTGACAATTTTTCTCACTGGCTTATTGCAAATCTGTTGATAAGTGTGGTGACTCCCTTATGTTGTATCCATTTTACTCACCAACCATTCCTCTGTTGCTGGAAGGAAGGACTTTCTTTGCACCAGATGGCAGCTTGACTCTGGTGCGCTTGGCGTCAGGGTTGTGACCGATGACTGTGGCAAAGTTGCCAGAAGCACGAGCCAGCCGACCACGATCACCCATCTTTTCTTCCAGATTGCAGACAATTGTACCCTCAGGCATGGCTCCAACAGGCATTACATTTCCTGAAAAATCATAGGTAATTCAATTGTAGAGATGGGAAAAACTGCTTATTTTTTGAATTTTTAGACATTGCTTTTTTTAAACACTTTTTCACTTAAATGATTTATAATTTGAAGCTAACAAAATCATTTAGATAACGTTTAAGCGCATATACTTTTATGTTCAAAAAGCTTGCAACATTGTGTTGATAGCGAAATGCAAGAGTATACCACTAAGATTTTAAGATAAGTAAGATTTATTTTAAAAAAATGAGTCATATTTTTATTTGTGGCAACAGTATTATATTAACATTTTGTTCATTGGCATTTAAAAGCATTCAAAAACATAAGTTGTTTAACTTTTGTACTTGTTAATCGTTGAAATGGAAAAACTGCTTATTTTTTTAACATTAAAACGTACGTTTGAAGAACGTGCTTGTAAAAGGGCTTTTCACTTAAACGCTTTTAGTTTGATGCTTAAAAAGTCATT
Organism: Hyposmocoma kahamanoa; assembly: GCF_003589595.1. Lineage (NCBI taxonomy): Eukaryota > Metazoa > Arthropoda > Insecta > Lepidoptera > Cosmopterigidae > Hyposmocoma > Hyposmocoma kahamanoa. The sequence continues at coordinate 16,934,018 of NW_020653945.1, forward strand.
TAGAAAAATGTTTAAGAGTATAGACTTTGTTTAAAAAAGCTGGCAACATTATGTTAAATTAATTTGTTTACAAAACATAGATGACACTACTTGAAACTTAAGCACGTAAAAAGTGAAATTGTTGAGTACCTATAGAACTGACCAGTGACCAACACTTATGCTTAAAATTAAAAGCGTGCGTGTGTGCTTATTTTAAAAAGCAGACTTTTTAAGTGCTTTTCGTTTAAACACCAACCTCTATTCAATTGTAATATATGTCAGTGTTTATAGTGCACTGCCTTTAGTGACTAGTTGCAATTCACTGCATTTTATGATTACTTGCTGATCACAAGCTGTGTTTAATTTTGGGGTCATTAATTTTTAATATTTATCTTCAAACCATAATAAAATAAAAATATTACACAGTTTCGCTTCAAAACTCCGATTCTTATTATTGTGAAGCAGGTCAAGTACTTACCAACTTCGAGTGTAGCTTTCTTTCCACAGTATACAAACTGGCCTGTGTAAAGACCTTCTGGCGCGATAAATAGCTCCTTGCGCGTCTTAAACTTATATGGGTCACGGAAGTGGACTACCGCTAATGGAGCACCACGGCCTGGGTCGTGGATGATGTCCTACAACACATATTTATATTGTATGATATTGTATGGCAATTTGTGGTTAGAATTCATACCACATCTATCACAAAATACCTTCACCACGCCTTTGATGTAACCATGACGTTCTGCATAGTCCAGAGAACGAAGCTTAGGCGCTCCTTTCCTTTTCTTAGTGTGTGATACGAACACTGAACCGGCACCTTTACGCTGAGCACGGATCACACGACCCATGATTACAATCCCTCACTGAAAAATAAACAAGCGGTATGATACGAAAATTAAGGTTGCATTGGGTAGGTACCTTCACTACCGCAATATTTACATTATTTGTAAATTTAAATACATGATTTACATTATGATTATTTCAGATTAAACAAAATGTTGGTTAAAACTACGTACATTCACAGAGGTGCACTTTTGAAAGAACTAGTGTTGTCATCTTTTCTTATGATTTGACAAATATGTGATTCAACTAATGAGTGAGTCATAGTTACTAAAAAAAAAAAGGAGGGGGAAGCTGGAGGCGCAATGAAGCCCAAACTTTTTTTAATATTTATTTAGGTGTGACTTTTATTGCCTACTCACATTCTTGCAGGGGGAACCTTGCATTGAATATGACGACGATAAAAAAAAAACAAAAAATGAATCATCTGCTGCCCTGCTTAGTCCTATAGACGTCTAGAGGTGGGCGTTTAAGCGAAAAGCACTTCAAAAAGTCTGCTTTTTAAAATAAGCGCATAAGCACGCTTCGTTCGTCACTGGTCAGTAGTTGTTGTGTGTCGTCACAGGTCACTGTTCTATAGACACTCAACAATTTCATTTTTTAAGTACCTAAGTTTCAAGTAGCGCCATCTATGTTTCCTAAACAAATTAATTCAACATAACGTTGCAAGCTTCTTTAAACATCTATGCGCTTAAACGTTTTTCTAAATAACTTTTTAAGCGTCAAACTAAAAAGCGTTTAGGTGAGAAGCGCTTTTACAAGCACGCTTTTTAAACGTACGTTTTAGCGTTAAAAAATAAGCAGTTTTTTTCCATTTCAACGGTTAACAACTACAAAAGTTACAAGTTATGTTAATGAACGCTTTTAAACGCCAATGAACAAAATGTTAATATAACAATGTTATGTAACAAATAAAAATAAAACTCGATTTTTACAAAAAACTCACTTATCTTAAAACTTTTAGTGGTCTACTCTTGCGTTTCGCTATCAACACAACGTTGCAAGCTTTTTTTAACATAAAAGTATATGCGCTTAAACGTTATCTAAAGGGTCATATTCTAGAACTCTACTCAATGCTTAAGTCAGGACTTGAGTATGATTTAAAGCACTAGAAATCATACAAGTCCTTGCTATTTGGATCGTATTTCCAGTACGAGAAAACACACTCAAGTCCTAACTTGAGCATTGAGTAGAGTTTTGGAATACGATCCTGTCTCTTGTATTCCATTACAAATCAATATACGGACACGTTCATAAATAAATGGTCTAATATAGAAGCATTCACAAATAAAAGGCAAAAATTAAAATGATTATTATAATGTGTAAAATTAATCGATTGTGCATAAATTAAAAATAAAATTGTATTATGCTAATGAGTTGACGACCGACTCGTTTGGATTTTTTGTTCGTATTTTTTTTTTCTCATTTTGCTTGGCTATTCGCGGTAAGCGTTTTAGCTACATAAAGAGTGTTTTGATTATCTTGTTTTTTAAAATTGAAAATTGGACGTATTTAAAAGTTAACGTAATAAACACAGACATTGTTTGTGATCTATTGATGATCTACTGCAAATCTACTGTTCTGCAAGCTGACGATGGCAAGTGGCGGATAAAAGAACCATATAATATTTGCGTGAACCCCTCGCCCCGCATTCTCTCTCTTCATCCATTCACACGCTTCACTTGAAATGAAAATAAACCACAAATACATGTCAAACAAAAACTGATCTGTGTTATTTTAGTCTTTCCAAAGTAAATAATCTGGTTAATTTATTGACTGAAGGATAGCGCCGGGCTCCATATAACTTGGACACTGGTCACGTTGCGATCATGCGAACTCCTGCCATCACGTTGCAATCGGCGTGGACAGCATCATTTACATTTTCTGTTTCAGTAGGTAACGTAATAAATTTATGTAATTTCGATCAAGTGCAAATATTAAAAAAAAGTCGAAAATACAGAAAATGTTCATGCAGAAATCATTGGTGCATTGTGAACTAATTGTATATGAAGTCGAGAGATAAACAAAGGGACAAGTTGGAAGAAATATTTTGTATTTTTATGTTCTATTTGTTTTCTTGAGAGATATTGAATTAAATTAGTGTAATATAAACTGTGCAACATTGTTAGGTTTACTGTGAATTATTGGATACCAAAACTGTTTGAAAAATGATTTCATAAACAGTGCACATCATTATTGGTGAGTAAAATATAATTGTTCTAGAACTACACTTGGCTACTGCGTGTTTTTATTTATCCATAGTATGAGAGATGACATAATTGTGTCATTTTAAGTCTGTAAAGAAAATAGTGTTTATGAGAGTACAGTGTGAATGCGTAAAAAAATAATTTAAATCTTTATCTGACATGCAGGTAAGTTAAAAATTTATTTGAAAAGATTTTTAATGCTTAATTAAAATTCAGTTGGGTTTTACATTAATTCCATTAAGTTCTGGTCACCTACTTAAATATCACAATTTTAAGTAAATATTTACAAATAGAACTGTGGCATAGTTGATGTTGAAGGACTACTTCTTGTAGTGGTGTAGATAGGTGAAGAGGGTAGAACGAACACCTCCTGCGAAGTTATGTCCTTAAAAGTTTTTAGATTATACTAATTTTTGAAAAATTGTAATGAATATTCTCAATATCATTTTATTAGAAGATCAATAGATTTTTATTAGAAGTCCAATATGTATAATATTATTATTATTTATATTATATTATATTATATTATTAATATGTATAATAATGTTTTGTACTTATTTGTAATTATAAGATGCTCTGTTACGTCATCTATCAGACATCAAATACCGAATAAACAAATAGAGCAGCCAAACCTGGTGCATTCCTGATACATTGCCATATTGTAGGTGTTTTGTAGAAAAGTAGTAAGCGACATTATATGTATATAGTATAAATTTTTTAAAATTCAATATGAGCTATTTCTGCTATCCCGATTTTCTCCTCTCATACAATAAAATGATCCTTACATGAAACTAAGTCTATCAGCTTTAAAAAAAGTTATTAATTTTGTATGAAACAAACAGCTTATGAAATTTGACCAACTTCTGTAGTCCTGATTTATTCATCTCATACAATGAAATGACCTTTACATGAAACTGTGTTGATCAGCACTAATAAAAATATTAATCAATTTTATTCGTTTTTATGGACAACTCACGCTTGACCAAAAAATTGACTTGGGTGCTGGTCATAACAAGTTTTGAACTTGTTATAAAAAAATGTAAAATATTTGTATACAAAATGTTGCTCCTTGTGGATACCAAGATTACTGTACAACAGGTGATACAAAATGTTAAATATTTTACCTTGGCGCTAGCGACAACTAATACATAGTAATCTGTAACGTCATGGGTAGAGATGAATTTTTCTGCATTTTTGCAATATAATCTGCAGCGTTTAAAATCTATACATGAGCTTACATTTCCTGAAATACTCACATAACAATAGTGTAGTGTATCATATTAATACATATTTATTGTTATGTAACATCAGCGTCAAGTATCAACCCACATAATCAGCTTTTACAATGATGCACAAAATACGATACTTTTATGTCAATACCAAAATTGGAAACCAAAAACAAAGGCCTGCAACAAACACATAGAAACATTCGTAAGGTCCCTTGGTTCATTCCGTGTCTTAGTTGGCATAGTGCCTGGCATAGTTTGCAGGAAGGTGCTGATTGAAATCCAGCTGGATCGAAGGAATTTTTTCTAAGTGGTTGACCTTCGTATTAATAATTATAACAAAGTAGTGAAATAATTTCACAAAAGTAATTGCATATCATGGTGGTGAAACATCCTGAAATTCAATAAACTTAAAAAATACCAAAATGTTTTTTTTTTTATTTACTTTCATTAATGGGTAATTCTTATTCTCAAGCAAATAACTGATACCTAATGAGAAGTGCATGTTTTTGCAATATAACGAAAAGCAAAAATTAATCACATGATAAACAATTACTCAATGTATATTTTGCCATATTACAAGTATATAAATGTAATACATAATATATTTTTGTTTGGCCGGAACTATATGAAATGTCACGACCATGTCGTGTGACTTTCCCGAAATTGCAACATTAAACCTAAACTAATCAAATATTATAAACATAACTCAGATTTTTTCCTCTTTTCTATGAATTGTTATATAGCCCCGATAAATTAATATCAATATTTCTGTAGAAACAAATAAATAACGTTTTACTTTTTCAGAAAAAATTTTGTGACTTGTTTTTTATCACATCCATGGTAAATAGAAAAATCTACCTAAGTCATCAATGACCTAAGTCGTAATAAACATCGGGCAACATCAATAATTATATACTTCTAGTGGCAACTCCTCAAATGATTGCTTTTCGCGATAGCGTTCATTGTTGTGGTGTCGAAAAATTAATTTCGAAAACATTTATTTTGGAAACTATCGAGCATGACGTGTCAAAACTGTGGATTTGTTTTATAAAGGTAAATATTCGATTTACTTGTTAATTTTGGCATATATTGTATGTTTATATAGCGGGATTACTATGCTTATAATTAAGCCAATATTCAATTAAAGACTTTAAGGGTATGAGTGGCATGGCGCAAAAATGTCACAAACATAGGTGTCACAGCCGCGTTTTCGTAAACATCATGGTTGTGACAATCTTCCACGGTCATGACATTTGACCAGTACAAGTGCCTTTTAATTATAATTTTATAGGCATAAAAGTTTATGCTTTGAGGCAGGAGCCTTACTATCGCGTGTGGTGCCTTGCATTTCGAAATACTAAGTTTAAAGTCTTCGGCATTGCATCCATGGCCATAAATGCAGCCATGAAGCTTGGCATCCTTTCAAAGGCGAGGCGATACTTCACACTGGGACACCCCATATCTTTCTCCATTAACTTTGATTATAGGGACCCTCTCTACCGATAAAAGGTAAATAAATAGAGTATACTTTGCCATGACAGATGCGCGCCGTCGCGCGACGGCAACGCGGTCTCCGGGCGGCGTGAGCGCAATGAAATTCGTGTAGAATAAATGCGCCCTTACAGCAATCCTGGACACAGGCTATGTACTGGTAGCTTAAAGGCGGTATGATAAGTTCCTCTATGCGTGAACGTGAGTCAGTCAGCCAATTTAGGTTTTTCCAGGTCCGTAGCTAAGATTGGTGGAGAACTGTGAGACATAAAATTCACGCGTCTGGACATGCACCGCATACCTTTGTAAACTTGCTCGCTTTTACCGTATGCCTGTATTGATTACTTCGGCTTCGTATACTCCCAGAAGTTCACGTCGTCTTCTTACCGTATCGATGGTATACACTATAATGCCAGCCATCGTGGTGAAAGGATTTGACATGGATTTGGTACTCGCCTATTGTTACCCAGGGTACGCCAGACGTACAGGAACGGGTTGGTAAGTCGGGCGGGGAGATTTATTTCGTGTCCATATCTATATCCACTATAGTTTACCACTCTATATATATCCACTCGTTCACTGTTGAAAAATACAACTCCACCAGAAGCATATAAAAATAAGTCTTGTCGACTTACAGTTTTTGATAGCTTCGAATAGTGCTGGAGTCATTTCTACGGGTTTACTGCAAGCCTTTCGATTTTACCCCAGCTAAAAGGGCCTCGAGTAGTGCTTGTGTTGTTCCTGATCTCGGGAGAAATCTGCGGTAAACACTCACCCAAGAATCGCCGCGATTCAAGATGACGAGATAGTTTACCCTAGAAATGTGATCTCGAACTGGCTAAAGCTGCACTTCCCTGCATTTATGAAGATCCATATTCCTTCAATCGCATGTAGGAGGTACCTGTAGCATTTGAAGTTGGTCTATGGAAATGAATAAGTATATCATCCAAATAGCAATATTGTATTGTATTAGTAGAGTTCTTTGTGAAAGAGTTCGTCCAGGGAAGTACTGCCACCTTACCTATTTCTGCCGCCAAGCAGTAATGTTAGTACTACTGCGTTCTGGTTTAAAAGAGTAAGGGTGCTGGTGAAATTACAGACACATGGGACTTGTCAACTTACGTCTCAGGGTGACGGGCGCAGTGGCAGTGTCCTTCAGATCTTTGCGATTTAAAACTCGTGAGTGGCACTGCAACTGTTATAAGTATAAAACTACATCTAGCTACTACTGCAAGAATGTAAAAACTACTTCGCGACGCCCGGTCTCTAGCTGTCCAAATACTTTGGGTCCAGAAAAACTGAAAATTGCAAATTCGAATTCGATAGATGCTGCTCAACGTCACCGTCTCACGTTAAAATCTGTAAGGTCCTCGTTCTGATCTCTTTACATAGCACGAAAGGAAAAACGACTGCTGGCGACCGTATGGAGACCACTGGACTGTGTCATACTAGTACCCCTGGTTAGAGTTTACATTTTTTTTTATAAAATCAAGTGACGGGACGTACAAGTCTCTTGCATCAAATATGTTTTTTTATCAAATATTATTTTTTAACCTATGTAGAGTGCTAAACGAGAAATAAATTTGTTGACAACCCGACCAATATTAATATAATTCACCCGTAAGGCATCTTTATTTATACATCTCTCAGAAATCTCTATATGTCCCTTTTTTGGCACCAATTACCAATTAGGCATCTCTACGAAACCCTCAGACGTCTCCTATAAATAGAGATGGTTAATATAATATATAGCTCAAATTTTACCGTTAAATTAAAAAAATATTATAGCAATTATAATTTGAAACACATAAAGGTGCTAAAATTGTAACGAACTTTTTTTTACTTTGGATTGGGGTACGCTAAGAAAATTAAACCAAGTGCCATCTAGCGACATAATTTTACAATATTTCAATGCCATACCATCAATCTATCCGCTACTTACGCAGCTAACAAACAAAATCCTTCTTCGTCCTGAGTTATCTCCCTTAATATTTCATAGATGGCACTATATTCTATGTGAAAATTGCTTGTCAGTTGAAACAATTATAACGAAATAGTTGTACATATTATTTGTAGCTTTTAACGTTTGGTGCGAAACGCGAAATAGCTGATTGGTTTATTAACCGACTTTAAAAAAGGAGAAGGTTCTCAATTCGACTGTATGTTCTTTTTTTTTCTTTTTTTTTGTATGTATGTTACGCGATAACTCCGGTATTTGTGAACCGATTTTCATGATTCTTTTTTTGTTGGAAAGGGGGTACTTCCATAGTGGTCCCATTCTATTTTGATGGAAATCATCCACCTCTAAGGGTGGCTGTTCACGCATGAAGATTCATTTTTGTAAATAGCGCCTAACTTTAATTTAGGAGCAATTGCTTTTAGCAATTATTTAGTTGATTTTGCTGTTTCTCCAATTCAAGGCGTTTTTCCCTCGATATACTTTGAGTAGTGTCGTAGTGAGAACCTATTTTTATTATCTCCAGTATCAAGTCCTGTATAGTGGCGAACTAGGGGATATTTCAATGAAACTTAGCAAATAGACGTAATTCCACGTACTTTTGAGGTCGGTTTTTTTAGTACTCTGTACTGAGATTATTGATGTTAAATTTCACGTTTGAGTACGCTAAATATATATATATATATATATATATATAAAATAGTTATGTTATGAATTATAATTTGGGTTACGTTTTAATACCATTTTGAGCTAACGGTGGAACGTTAGCAAAATTTCGTCAGGTGAAGCGATTTAAATTAAGATATAATTAAGTACTTGGATTTATTTAGTTACTTTAGCGTTTGTTTAGTTAATAAGTAGTTAATAAGTTGTGTAATATTTGTATATACAAGTACGAGTATGTGCGTTATTATCCATTATTATTAGTGTAATTTACTGTAAATAACCAGTGTAAAGTTTTGTGCAAATTGTAAATAGTAAATTGTTAAAGTATGAAGGGAAGTCCATTGATTTATCGTACATAACCTGTAACCACCATATTATGTAATAGTTACAAAACAAATGAAGTCGGTCGTAAGTAGAGGTAGGCGTTTAAACGAAAAGCATTTCAAAAGTCTACTTTTTAAAATAAGTTAAAAAGCACGCTTTTCATTTTAAGCGTAAGCATTGGTCACCGGTCAGTTCTATAGACACTCAATAATTTCATATTTTACAACGTGCTTAAGTTTCTTATAGCGCCATCTATGTTTCCTAAACAAATTAATTCAACATAACGTTGCAAGGTTTTTTAAACATAAAGTCTATGCGCTTAAACGTTTTTCTAAACGACTTTTTAAGCGTCAAACTAAAAAGTGTTTATGTGAAAAGCGCTTTTACAAGCACGCTTTTTAAACGTACGTTTTAACGTTAATAAAATAAGCAGTTTTTTCCATTTCAACGGTTAACAACTACAAAGGTTACAACTTATGTTTTTAAACACCAATGAACAAAATGTTAATATAATAATGGTATGTCTTAAATAAAAATATAACTCGTTTTTTACAAAAACACTTACTTATCTTAAAACTTTTAGTGGTCTATTCTTGCGTTTCGCTATAAACACAACAACGTTGCAAACTTTTTTTGACGTAAAAGTCTATGCGCTCAAACGTTTTCTAAACGGTTTTGTTAGCTTCAAACTAAAAAGCTTTTAAGTGAAAAAGCGTTTAAAAAAGCACGCTTTTTTTAAATAAAACATAACGTTTAAACGTTTAAAAAAATAAGCACTTTTTTCCATATCTAGTCGTAACTAACCATAAAAAACTGTAAACTATTCTATAGATAGACCATTGATGCTATACTTAACAAGTTATCGCACGTGAACTATTTCACGTTTCTTTCCATTTGTTACATTATCACACGACCTTGCTAAAAATTATAATTTTAGCACTTTAAATAGCGCGTTATAAAAATTTTGCATTTAGCTTTTATCGTGCTATGCGAATATAGCAGTTAATCCCATCTCTACCTATAACGCCGGAATATACGTCATAGTATCGGGAACGCATAATCTGGCTGCCCTTTTTGTTAATTCGGTTTATGATGTTTTATAGATGATGTAACAGAGCGCTTTATTGTTACAAATACTCGTAAGTATAGGTATAAACAAAAAGAATTATTAAGCTTTTTAACAAAATATATACAAAAACAAGTATTTGTTTGGATTTGAAATAGTGTTGATTACAAAAAAAAAAACAAAAGTCGACTTTTGGTCGATGTGCAAGCACAAACAGAATAAAATTGAAAGAAATAATTAAAAAAAGAATTAAAAAGAAAATATTTTTTACCGTTTTCAAAAAAGGAGAGGATCTGAAGACGCGATAACTTCGACATTTGTGAATCGATTTCGATGATTATTTTTTGTTGGAAAGAAGATACCTCAGTAGCGGTTCCATTCAAATTTGAAGAAAATATTCTACTTCCAAGGGTGGTAACTTAGGGGATGAATACGGTTTATTGGATTTCACCCATTTTCCGTTACCTGATTTCAATAAAACTTGACAAATAGATGTAATTCCACAACTTTGAGGTCGTTTTTTTTATGAAAAGTTATAATCATTTGTCTCTAATCATCTATTATACGACAACATTGGACTAGTAGTCGTTGGATTTGCGCGTGAGAGGCACAAAACCTTTAGCTTTAGTTTTTGAACCATATTTCCTGATGAATTAGCTGTTTTTTTTTATATAAAAGTCGCTATTTTTTAGAAAGTCACCAATTTACAACTATATAAGTTGCAGGAGCCTACAAAATGGTGATCATTCGGCAGTTAGTGATGCATTAATCATAATCAGTAGCGGTCTACGATCAAGTATCAACAATGAGCAACAATCTAAGTATAAATGTAGGGGTGGCCGGTTGGCGCCTCCTTGTGCATGGATTAACCTGCCAGCCATCTATGACGATTATGGTAATTTTTTATAGAAGAATTATGTTTCTACTTATTAAATGCGAATGCAACGGTTGCTAATTCCTATAATATAATACCGATTCAACAAAGTATAGTATAGTGGTATATAAAAACCCGTGACAAGTAAACGTGCTTTAAATTGTTGCCACAGAGGGTGGCCCCTTTTGTCTCCGGAGCCACTCTGTTTACCTCGAAAAATGTTAGTCGATTGCCGCAATTCATAACTCTCGTTGGAAATGTTGTCGGGATAGGTCGTGCCTTTTGCTAACTCGCTAATTTAAATAAGTATTTGTTAGACTGTTTATTTTATCATGATTATTATAAAATCAAGCACTTTAATTAATGCAATTTAGTGCATTTTGTGTTTATATCACTGTTTAATTTGAGTGAACTTTTATTTCATCATGGTTTGGTAAGTTACTATAATTCAAAGGGTAATAAACATAAAACTGTCGAAATTATAAATGATTACACAAATACAATTCATAGTTAAAAAATGCTTTTATTTAAATTTAAATGAAATTTTTTTTTATTTCAAAATATTTAATGCGTAGTGTTTACGTGTGATTAAAAATATTGCAAAGTAGACTGTTGTAAGCAATTTTTCAGTTGGTAGGTAGGTACTTTAATGTTTGAAAAGATTGTAAATCGCAAACATATTAATTATTTGGAAAAAAAACAAAAATAAACGAAAACGTATCTTCTGAATAGTTTACAATTTTGTATAGGTTTTTTTTTTCAGTTTATTCTTTGTAAAATTAACGCAAATTACAAAAAAAAAAATTCCATTACTTTGCACATTTGATACTTAAAACTTCTACTCTACATTTTAAAATATTACATCTTTAGATTTTTGGAATAAAAACCGGTGTACGAAAACAGACTTAAAATAATACAGTGTGTGGAGCTATGACGTCACCTTCGTACCTCCGCTTCCTGAAAGAGGACACTAGCGCACTACTTCGGCAGAAATTAAACAAAGATTACGCAATAGTACACTCCAGACATGAAATACTTTCCCTGGATTGCACCATTGCTAATGTAACGTATGTTAAAAATATTGTAAAATCTTGGCTTTATTTCGGAGCAATTTTGACAGGAATTGGTCTCGTTGATTGATGACGCAAATGGTAGATTTATTTAATCCAGTCATTCGAGTTATGTCTGTATGATACGACACAAATCTTCGTGCAATGAAAACAACTTTTCAATTCTCGTCGATACTAAACCGCGAGAAATAAATAAAGACAATTTACTAGAAACGTTTATTTACTAATAGATCTAATAAAATTATCAAAATAGCGATATAATCCGAATACCGAATACGTATTGTTAGTTTCTGTATCTATTGAATTAGTATCTATTGAACAGTAAAATAATGCATACAAATATTGAGTGGATATTGTTCGATGTCGCAACGCAAACGCAGCACTCACGTGGGCTTAAATCCGACTTTAAGGGGGATGGGGGCTTGGCCACGCCCTTACCGCCTACGCACAGCGTTGGGAACGGGGTAAAAACACACTTCTTATTCAAATAATTTCATAAATGTTCACTTCGGCCGTACATGTCTCAAACCGAGCTGTGTTATTTTCTTTCTATTATTTTTATTAAGTTGCTGAGAAATCTGTGGATAAAGAAAATCAGTCGAAAGTTTTTTTTATTGGGGCCAATAAACACTTACACATTACAAATAGCCTGTATAACTAAAAAATAGTGTAGTAAATAAGCACAGATTACGTAAATAGTTTTGGATTTCAGTAAATACTGCACTATATTTGACGGTTTGTGCTATGGGCACTGGATAAGGTGGTACCGGGTTCAATTTCCGGTAGATTGGTGCTGGTCTGTATGTTGTGGGAAGTGCTTCAGAGTGAGTTCCGTAGTGACTTGTAGTCAACAAATTTACTTAAGTGTATCGTTGAACATATTTAAAGGGTCTATACATTTTTCAAATTATTCTACGCTGAGAACCATTGTTATAGCTGGCTAGTAAGCTGGGCGTAGAGGCGCTAGGTTACCCATTTACGTTACGTACCTCGTACGTACTCACGTTAAGTACCTGTTGTACACATACGCGCAGTTTAGCACCTTTGTTGTAATACTTATATGATGCTTTGGCTCCAATATTTTTTGAACAGGATGATTGTGTAACGGGGCAATAGGCTAACATAGCTGGAGAACGGCCCTGAGCGTAGGTATACTCTTATTTAAGCATTACGTAAAACATGCATAAAACACACGGCAGTTACGGGCAAAGTTTGCAAGGTGTGCAATATTAGCAATGTGTAGTTGACACACAGCCTATGGATGAAGTTTGCAAAGATTTGCGATAAACAGGTTTTTTCGATTTATAATTCGCTGTCGTAACATTGTTGACCGTCACGCGTCTCATATACATATGGGGCGCCAACGCGCAGTTGTGTTTTCATTCACCATTGAAATAAAAAAATATAAAGATGTATAAAAAATGAAAATAAAAAATTACCAAAATCTTTTTATAAATTACCAAAATTGCAACTGTTATGGACAGGCGTGTAGCTTACCATCAGGCGCACGACTTGTTCATCCCGTCACTTGATATTGTAAAAAAAATGTGAACGATGTTATTTTGTCTCATTCATTAATTGTGCGTCGAGGTTATTTCAATAATAAATATTTTGCTGCTACCTAACCGTTGTCGTTCTCGATCAGTACCGACAACATATATCGAAACTGATACGCCAAGGCTAGTGGCCACCATTATGGAAATAAAAACGTATGCAAAAGTTTACTTGCTGCGACTGAATCTCGTTTGAATCGTGTTAAAGCGCATCATCTGCGCGTCATCGGTCGCACATAATAAATACGAGGTATGTATGGGCTCTAAGTATTATTTCATATTGCATATGTATAGGTATGACCGTAACAAATGACACAATTCGACATCGCTTAGCTTTAAAACGTCAATAACAGTTAGCAGTGTTGACATTCATTATAAGTCGGACAGAGCCATCCAACCTTATTGCTAATAAAATTAAAAATGCGTATACGACGAGGACAGCAATTAGGCAATATCTGCATAATTGAAGTTTTTCATGAAAGGGGTTTAAATAATCTACGAAAGAAATTAGGCAATACTTTTTATGCTTATTTAATGACCGTCGTCAGGATGGCTGGTTGCATGTGGCGTCTGGCACTTAGTGTATATTCAAGACTTGCTACCTATTGGCTACCTTTTCTAAATAATTGCTACCTTTGATATATTCCGAGAAATTTATTAAAATAATTGACCAGCCATACTGATATCAGGATGGCTGGTGGCCTCTTTGTTCAGCATGAAGAGAGCAGATTTTCCAGGAGTATGTATTACCAATAATTGCTACCTATTTGCTACTTTCACCAATTAAAGGTATGAGCTTCTTATCTACGTTTCTTATCTTATTGAAGGTTACGGGAATCCGCTGAATGCAAGCAGCGCATGACCGGTCGTTGTGGCGACGTCTTTCGGCTAAAATGATCATAACGATGAAGCAAAAATTTACAATTTGTCCAGGGTTGTTGCTGATGCAGGTTTTTTACACATCAGCGGATGCTGATTTTATGAATTAAAAAATACGCGAAATCGTACATCCTTGCTAAATCTATCTATAAAAGATTTCTATTTTCTTTGGTATTATGATAAAATAATGATTGAATCAATGATTTTGTGACATTTATTAATAAAATAATCATCAGCATGAAAACAATCAATCTGCCTAGTTTAATTGTTCTGGTTTTTATCAAAAATACATTTTAAATAAACAGGTGAGTTGCCTTTTCGGCTTACAGACTGTTTCTGGCAGGTTTCTAAGTTATTCTGGCGTGTCTTATATGTCATGTCAAGACTCGAACATCCGCAATGAATATCAGCATCGATGAATGTGGATATTGTAATATATTCTGATTATCCGCGGATGCGGATGCTGATTTTCGCAACAACCCTGGTATATATACTTCCCCAGGTAGGCAGTGCTATTACTTCAAGCTTCTTAATTCTTAGATTCCCTGTCATTGTAGAGTCAACTCTAAGGACTCAAATCTTTAACACGTCGCACCTCTCATGTAAGAATGAAGTGGAATTACGTCAAACATGTTTATTGCTCCATTAGATATAGAAAAATATAACCCACTTCCTCTCCAATTGGAGATTAGATACAGAAAAATATAATCCATATCATCTCCGATTGGAGAGTCTCCAGGTGGAATTACTTCAAACATGTTTATTGCTCACATGTTTGACGTAATTTCTACGTATGCCATTCTTCCATGAGGGTTGCGATGTGTTTTTGCCGTGTATAGTTCCAAATAAGGACATCATACGCACCTCTCATGGAAGAATGGCAGAAGTGGAGTTACGTCAATAACATTTATTGCTCCATTAGATACAGAAAAATATAACCCACATCTTCTCCAATTCTTGTAATTCTATCGACTAATATTGTGGATAGAGTTACAACAATTGGAGAGGACGTGAGTTATATTTTTCTGTATCTAATGCAGCAATAAACATGTTTGACGTAACTCCACTTATGCCATTCTTCCTTGAAGAGATTATCTGCACAAAGCAGCTGTGGGATGAATTTACTTCCTGTTTAACCACGTTAGTATCTATGTAATGTACGAGTTAATGATTGTTTTCTCATAAATGAACGTTTCTATTCTATTTTAAACTTATTTATGCAAGAAATATTACTTAAGCATTAATAAAAAACAGGAAGATTGAGTAAATGCTTTTGCCAGCTTGCCTATTTCCAAAGTTTTAATAAAAGTTGCGAAATTGTGAACTTGTTGGGCTTATGTTTGTATTTCGTAATACTGAAACCGCTCTTGGCAATGCTTTTAATTATCGAAAACTTATGTTTGTTGAAACATGTACTTTGTACGATTTCATATCAAATCTAAACATACGTTGATATTTGCAATAAACGCGATCTGTATAATGTAAAGCACTTAGCACAACAAATGACAAAATGAATACAAATCTTACGTAGAGTCAATAGGTGCTGTTTTGTCTTAGAAATATATTGTATAAAACAATTGTAAAAGTTTGCTAGATCATTAATGCGGTACGCGATAAAAACTTGTAATGCATAAACTATTACGTCGAAGACCCACTGGACATTGTACATTTGTTTAAACACCTTATTTAAAAAACTAATTCTAGGAATAGGATTGCTGATTAATATTTGCCAATTATTTTTCAATAATATTACTTAATGTTCTAAAAAAAATCTTTTTGCCCCTTCTAGATTTCGCCATTATTGAGTTTTCCGTTTAGTAAATTTAGGGCTTCAGCAGACTCTGTCGCTCACTAATTACAAGTTTCTTTCCACGGTATGAGTTCTTTTTATTTTCATGTTACATGAGTTACATCTAGACTAGAAGAATGTGTAAAATATTCAAAGTTGTCCTATACATGCACTACCACTGCATACAATATTTCCAATGTTAAATGAGTATGATAGAAGAGTATCGGTTTCAATGGTAACCCAGTAACGTGCGAAAGTGTTAAAGTTAGCGTGTTGGGGTAGAAATCTCATTGACGTACAGATGACTTCAGAAACTTTGAAATAGTTTGGTAGTAATTAAGCATATTAATTAAATATTTTACCTTTATTTTTCAAAAAATATAAAAAAGTAACAATATAAATACTAAGCTAACCGACTTTTCATAATCCAATCCGAGTTGCCAGATCTAAACGTGCATTATTTCTCGCAAAAAATTACGAAGCTAATTATACAACAAATCAATACCCAAATTAATTCAACGAATTAACAGAGAGTTTTAATGTCAAGTGGTATGTCAGAGCCTGTGCGCACTGTGTTCTTCTTACACGTGGAGAACGCGTGTTCGCGGAACAAAGCGTAGAGGCTCAATAAGAAAGATTGTATGAGCAGAAGTTTATTGGTTGCAACTGAATCCATCATCTGCGTGTCGTCCGCGCGAAAAATGCGCCATGTGCATAAGCTCTTACTGTAACGTAACTCATATTGTTTATTATCATTAAACATGCATAACAATAAAATGATAATTAAAATTAATAAATTATAATTAGAAGTGGGCATTATTACAACAGCAGATAATGTAAAGCATTATTCTTACGCAATGTATAACCCATTATCGAACAATTGTCTAAACTGCTGTTGTTATACTGCTATTCTGCTGTTGTGATTGTGTCGCGCGAACAAGCAAATAATACGATTACAACAGGCAGTGAGAGAGAAATGGCGCTCATCAATTGATTGATATTAAGAAGATATGCTACGATTTGCAAATCTTAAGAATATAATCTTTCAGTGCGTAACATAAAGTTATCTTTTTCATTTTATATTTTAATGTTATCTATTATCTTATTATTACATAGGGCGCACTATATGTTTCCGGAACTGGCCACTTACATAAACAATATTTAAAAAGTAATTACAACATTTGAAAATGGAACTCTGGCTGTAGAATACGGTGTTTCATCTGACTGTCACTTGTTTTTATATTGTGGCGTCATTTTAGAAAATGGTTGTCTACATCACCATAGATTTAACTCGTGAAAATTTTCGTAGTATGATTTTCTACAACTTTAAGTGTGATTTAACTGCTCAGCGGAGCTTCCCTCGACTTCAAACTGCTTTTGGCGATGAAGCACCATACAAGACGACTATTTATAGCTGGTTTGCAGAATTCAAACGTAGTCGTGTGAATCTCAGTAACGAATTTCTGCTGTGAACAACAAAATCATCAATGCTGTGCGTCGTATGATCAAAACAGACAGGCATGTGACATACCATGAGATTCGGGCATCTTTAGGCATAGGCATGAGTCAAATACAATCAATAATCTACACAAACAATTGGGTGTGAAAAAGCTGTGCTCTCGGTGGATTCCACACAATTTGACTGAGGTTCAAAAAACGGATCGCGTCACTTGGTGCAATGCCATGCTTACCAGATTCAACGAAGGGGCGTCAAATTGGTGTGGGACAGAGTAACAGGTGACAGGATGGATTTATAATTACGATCCCAAAACAAAGCAGCAATCGAGCGTATGGGTCTTTCAAGATGAGTCGAAACCAACCAAAGTGGCGCGCGTGCAAAGTGCCTCTAAGCTAATGATTGCTTCTTTTTTTAAATAAAATTGGACATGTGGCTACTGTTGCTTTGGAGAAACGTTGTACCGTGAATAGTGATTGGGACGCGACCATTTGTTTGTCGGAAGTTATTGACAATCTCTATAAAAATAGCCGTAAACGCCATATCATCTTGCACCACGATAATCCCAGTTCTCACACGGCCACACAGACAGATGAATTTTTGAAGGTGAACATCGTTGACCTTATGAGCCATCCCGCGCATAGTGCCTGCCTGGCACCTTGTGACTTTTATTTATTTCCAGAAATTAAGGAACGAGACAACGATTTTCATCACCTGAAGAGGCTGTCGAAGAGCACGAAAAATATGTTTCATAGATTGTCACGGAGGAGTGGCATATTCGTAAGAAAAAGTACATTAACGCTAAAGGAGAATGTTTTGAGAAACAATAAATTCATTTCTGACCATTTATAGTATTTTTTTCTTATTCATTCCGGAAACTTATAGTGCGCCTCACGTATAAGTCACATATTAGAAACTACGATTTATGCTTCATGCAATTGCTCGTAATGTTGTAGTAATATAAATAAAAAGGAAAGAAGTACGGGCGGGCGGTGTCTTTACACTAACTAAAATATTGTTACCTTACATTGACTTACAAATAAATGGACGACGGGTCTAATACAAAAACCACGAAAAAATGTCCCAAGTCAACCTATTTAAACGTAGTGACATGTAAAGGAATATGAAAAAGCTAAAACGTTGAATTTAAATTGTAATGTCATCGCAGTACTGTCTAATTTTGCTTGCTTTGCTGTCAGTCGAACAAACGAAGACTAAAGCGTCAATAACGCTCTGTATACGATTTTAACGCCCTATAAGTTCGGACACTTTTTAGCGCGGACCCGACGTCCATATAATTGTAAGTCAAAGTTAACTTAATAACTAATTAAATAATAATTGATAACTTGAAATGGTGTTATAATTCGTAATAAATAAAAATAAAATAAATAACTTTACTTCAGACTTCAAAGATGGTCCATTCAATTATAGGTGATAATACAGGAATGTATTTTTTGCAGTAACGGAGAAACGGGTAATATAGCAATGTCAGCAGCGCCCGAGACGCTGCTGGTTGCAGCTGTTACTACCGACCGCAGCATTGAGACAGCTACGCCCGCACCGCCGCTGCGCTCCCCTGTCGGAAAGCACTTAGTGCACTGGTTTCGCAAGGGCCTGCGGCTACATGATAACCCTGCCTTTAGAGAAGGACTCAAAACAGCGGTCACTTTTCGATGCATCTTCATTATCGACCCTTGGTTCGCTAGTTCTTCTAACGTCGGAATTAACAAATGGAGGTAAGTAACTCGCTCACTGTTTTGTTAAAGAGGAAAACATTTGACGTAACATGTTATCGTCGATGTAAAACCTGTAACCTATTTAACTACCTACGTTGTTTCATCCTAGTAACATAAGCATTTGACGACGCCCGTGATCGAGTATCTTGCATACCGGTTTTCATGGTGTCGCCATCTCTGAGGTCCCAATTCGATCCCCGGCTGAGTCAAGCTAATTGTTGGATCCCGGCTGAATCCGCCGTAAATCGGACCAGACTTACTTCGGTATTCTTCTTTTCTTCAATAAAACTCCGTATAACGTAAATCTTTCGGTTTATTGAAAGTTAGGAAAGTGGACTGTATACATTTCCATAAAAACTTCTGAATCTGTATAATATAATCTGAATTACAAGTTGAATAATCGGCGTATCTAGTAAGAATGAAAGTGAATATTATATAATAGGGGTTAAAGTATGAAATTGCCGATTTGTACTGA
>NW_020653945.1:16954011-16974527 GCF_003589595.1 Hyposmocoma kahamanoa
CAATAAAACGGCAATTTCATACTTTAACCCCTAATATATATATATATGCCGATACGGCCTCTCCCACATCGTACCAGCCAATCGGAGCCCCTGAACTATTTACGTAATTCTACACATATTGCTCTGACCGGCCAGACGCGTACGGCCGTCCGAAACACTTAAGTTTTCCATATTGTCTCGGATCTGATCGGATTGTTTGAAATGCCGTCGTTGTTTTCGATTTCCATAACACCAGGTTTAGGTTTAGCTACTTACTTTGGGATGATAGCAACGTATGTGATGATGTCTAATTGCACTGTATAAATAAGTATTTATTACACACTGCTACAGGAAGTATTTACTCCATCATTCGTCTTTACGACTCTATTCAATTGCAAATATTTCATTACGTATCAAACCATGCTAAGTTTCAACTATCTTCCAGGTTTCTATTACAATGTCTTGAAGATCTAGACCGCAGTTTGCGGAAGCTAAATTCGCGATTATTTGTGGTGCGCGGTCAACCCGCTGACGCTCTACCCAAGCTGTTTCGCGAATGGGGCACCACGGCTCTCACTTTCGAAGAGGACCCTGAACCATATGGACGTGTACGGGACTACAATATTACAACCAAGTGCCGAGAAGTTGGCATCACTGTCATCTCGAAAGTTTCGCACACGCTTTACAAATTGGACACGTAAGGAACATGTTGCTACTTATTTATAAAATATTTCAGTCTTCCCTGGTAATAGACGACTGTAGATGCCATTTTCATTGCATTAAAAAAAATAGAACATCGTGTTTTCTTTTTGTGCTAAATATTTTATCATTATACTTTTACAACTTGAGAATGTGTAAATAGATTAGATAGAGTGATTTGCATCAATATTTGACGTCTAGTTGATGACTTTATCATCTCCGTCTGCCGTGATCAAGGGACTTGAAAGGGCCCAAAACGTTTGTTTGTTTGAAAAAAAAAACAGAAAACAAATATACCCGATTTAGATTCCAAAAAAATAGTTTCATTTCCTATAGTTTGTCTTTTTTGAAGACTGAGTAAAATAACATTCGCAGGGTTACCAGTTATCATACAGTTTTAAATAGTCATGTAGTTGTTGTCGATAATTTTAGCGATAGATTGTGAAAGAAGGTAAAATTTTGCCAAAATGCCTAAATAGTGAATGTTACGACGTTCTAATGCTTACTAATTACGTTATTGCCTTCTTTATTCTTATTTTGACAGCGGGCCTACTAGCATCGATATAAATTTGTTACTCATACACATTTTAATAAAAATAATAAATAATAAATAAATAACGCACACACTCAACATAGCCCCGCACTAGGGAAACCCTGTGTCGCGGGTGCCATGGACACACACATAGACAATCACAAATTACATCCAAACTCACGAGATAAATAATTGTAGGCCATACAACTATTTCTCCCGGCCCGGGAATCGAACCTGGGACCTCTGCGTGGCAGTCCGGCATGGTATCCGTTCGGCTACAGAGGCAGTTAAAATAGTTAGAATAGTTAGATTTGTTTATCTATAACGAATTAAAATGAAAATCATTAAAATATGTCTCCTCTTTATATTTTAAATAGACAGTTCTAAATGTAGTGTATGAATGAACCTTTTTGGAATGAACAAAAAAGAAATGAACCTGTGCCCAGCAGTTGTACGAATAATGGCAAGATGATGATTCTATTGAAACAAGTTCGACTATTTATTGCATAAGCATAACCAACTTTCAGTCGATACAATATTTATCGACTGCAATCACCAGCTGCTTTCAAACGGGCAACACTATCTCTATCTCTCCACACTCGCAAAGGTCACTGTCTATAATTTTAAACTTGGCTAAGTGGGCCGGAAAACACACATGCCCCAGTCTCATGCGCATCAGTACCTTGTGGCCAACTTTCCAAATTTCATTTTGGAAAACCTATGCTTAGTAGGAATAGAGGGTTGTAGACTCGCGTAAAACGATCCCTTCGTGCGGCTGCTAACACTCCAAAATTCCTGCCAGGAATTCCTGAGATAAATCGCAGGCAGTGCACCCAAATCATGACAGTTATTAGTAAAAAATGCTACATCACCGCAAAGAATCGCATCACCCGCCAGTTGGTCTGCGCGTTCATTGCCCGGGATGCCGCAATGACTCGGCACCCAAGCAAACACTACAGAATAACCTTTTATTGTACACTGATAAACTAAATTTGTAGAAGTAATACAATGGGGCAAATCAGTTTAGCAATAAACGGAAACTTGGACAATGATTGCAATGCGCTCATAGAGTCAGAAAATATTATACAGTTGTACTCAACTGTCCTTTATACGATCATTCCTTTTTGTTCCATGTCCTCATCTCCATCGGATTCCCTCTTCCTACTACTGTAAAGCTTACTTTGTCATCTAATAGTCCTATTATCTATAAATGTTTCGCTTCGTTTATAACTTTCAATTGTATCAAATTATAAATATATAGCTATATATTACGGTTGTCATAAAATTCTTATGTTTATGTATTCCTATTTAACCTTAATCGCACTTCCGTGATCCTTTCTTCCAAATTATTTTCCCTTTCCATTTTTAAGTTATAAATAAATAAGTTTCCCCATTTTGCAGTGGTACAAACGCAACCCGCGAACTGCCAGAAACAAAACAAAAAAAGACAGACTATATGTTTATTTATATTAAATTACTTACATAAAGTGGTAAATAATTTACGTTTATTTGATTAAGGGCTTTGGGCGCGTTCTCATTATGTTGTAACGTTTTATTTATTGTTGGACGACTGTTGCGTCTAGCCTCTTCCAATAACACGACTATCTTCGTGACTGTGTCGTGGACGTGTATTTTATCGTTGAACGACTGTCGTGTCTAGCTGTTCCCACTAGATCGCGACGACAATTCATCTGTTCACGGCAGCCGCCTTGGCGTTTGCACAACATAATCGTTTGAAGCGCGATTATCTGTCGTCATATTTTTATCGTGAAGTTTTATTTATTCGTCAGACGACATTCGTTCCAGCTCTTCCCATTGTCACGACAGTCTGTCGTCGTAACGACAAAAAAGTAGTGAACGACAGTTAGTCGTGTTGATGTATGTGTGAACAATTTCATTTAAATATACAAGTCACGACACTTTAAACTGCACGACTGTCTGTCGTCATGACATAATGGGAACGCGCCCTAACCCCAATAAACACTTTCAGAATAATAGACCTAAACGGTGGTAAGGCGCCTCTGACATACCACCAGTTCCAAGCGCTTATCGCGAGCATGCCTCCGCCGCCGCCGGCGGAAGACACAATCAGCGCACAGTCGCTTAACGGCGCCTCCACTCCCATCTCTGATGACCACGATGAACGATTCGGCGTCCCTACTCTTGAAGAACTAGGTTGGTAAACTATAACACCACTAATTATGTAACACCACTAAATAAATTTGGTGAAATTACAGGCACATGGGACTTGTCAACTTATATGTCTCGGTGACGGGCGCAATGGCATTCTCCTCAGATCTTTTCGATTTCTAGCTCTGAGTGGCACTGAATATGTTATGGACAGGCATGTAGCTTACCACCAGGCGCACGACTTGTTCGTCACTTGATATTATTATAAAAAAAACAAATTCGATTCAATCTCCCTTCAATAAATTATTACAAAATAGTAGTAAGTCCATTTACATACCTTGACTCTAAATCCTTGTGCAGTAATATTTTTTTCTAGAATTGAAAACTAACTAATTTGAGCAGGGATAAGTACAGTGATTTATAGTTATTATTATTGATACAAAGACAGAACAACGCCAAGAAAAACCCCTTCGATCTGAATGAACTTAAACCAGCGTCTGTTACCAGACCGAGGCCACCCCTCTTACCAACAGAGCTACAAACTATGACAGCGGATCTTACGAATTTCTCTGTGCTTGTTGGAGTTTTTTGCATTGGGTTTAAACAGCTTATTGCCGTCAGCGATACCTGTGAAAACTTGTTTCTTTACTTAGCTAAAAAGTACCTTTACAGCTACCAGAAGCTGACGTGAGATGTCGCTACATTAATTGCAATATTTATTTAGCGGAGAGTTTGTGTGTGAATAAAATAGAAATAACACGCTCTACACTCCGGATGGAATTTCAACTTTATTCCTCAATAACAACGGCCCAAAATGTTGAATTGAAATCATGTTTCAGGATTCGAGGTAGAGGGGCTCAAGCCACCAGTATGGATAGGTGGCGAGACCGAAGCGTTGGTGCGGTTGGAGAGGCACCTTGAGAGGAAAGCGTGGGTGGCCTCTTTCGGCAGACCAAAGATGACTCCACAGTCGCTATTAGCAAGTCAAACTGGCTTGTCGCCCTACCTAAGGTTAGCACTTCTCTAAACACTCGAATACAGTAGCAGTAGAGCTCCTTCTGAAAGAGTTCGGCCAGAGAAATACTGCCACCTTACTTATTTCTGCCGCCAAGCAATATATTTTTTTAATTAGTTCACAAAACTGGATACAATTCAGATATAAACTACAAGTATTTCATTTATATAGTGTCACAATATTAACGTATCTTACTTGATGTGAACACGCCATGCAAAACAGGCCAAAATAACTGTATAAGTATCAAAATATTATATAAGTGACAGTAACTCTAAATTTCAAGTATTTTAAGAAAACCCAACAAAGTCAGTCGTGTAGTTAACATAATAGACACTTTCTAATTGAGTTCCTGACTCAGACAATAGAACCAGAGAAAATATCGAAATCAAAACGGATAACATTGTAAGAAGAACACATGCGATACAGTGGACAGTGTTGACCGAGGTTAGTTCTACAAAAAGGGAGCGAAAATGTTTTACATTTTTGCAGGCGACTGCCAGGACGGGGAACGGAGAAACGTAAACGGTGCAGGTTGTCAGGTGCAGCTATAATACCATGAATAATTTTGAATAAAAACATTACATCATGAGCTTTACGGCGCTTTTGCAATGAGAACATGTTAAAGTGAGAGAGACGTGACTCGTATGAGAACAGCTGTTTACATTTAAAATTATCGTATGTTAAATGATAAGAGGAAACTTTTTTGAATACTTCCAATTCTATTTGAATGAACCTGGTAACTTGGGTTCCAGACAGTAGAGCAATGTTCTAAAATGCGAATTAAACTGTTATAAATTAAAATAGATACAGTTGGCTTGTTAAAAATTTTCATTTGTCTTGATGCAACGCCGGTTAGCCGAGAAGCTTTGCCAATGATTGAGTTAATAAGCTTATTAAAACTTAGTGTAGCGTCTATGACGACACCCAGGTCTCGAGTACTGCTGACCTCTGTTAAGGGTGCATTGTCTATAAAATAAGTCACAGCTAAAGGCCTCCGGCGCCTGGTGAACTTAATGTGGTAGCATTTATTAGTATTGAGGACCATATAGTTATCGCGACACCACTGATGGACTCTGTTAAGATCATCCTGAAGTAATTGCGCATCCACAAGCGAATTAACAGCTCTGTATAGCTTCAGTTCATCAACGTACATTTTAAATTTGGAAGTTGATGAGAAAGCGATATTAATGTGCGAACATAAGAAAAAATAAGAGTCCTATGTGAGAACCTTGGGGTACACCGGATGGCAATAATGCCAATTCCGACTAACTGTGATCTATTACGCAGATAAGACTCACACTATCTTAGCAACGATCCATGAATACCCATCTGTTCCAACTTGTACAGGAGAATATCATGGTGCATGAGTTCAAACGCCTGTTTAAAGTCTGTGTATATTGAATGTACCTCACCATCTCTATCCAAAACATCTGATAAATCAGATACATACTCTACTAGATTTGTGGAAGTTGATTTTTGGGGCAAGAACCCATGCTGGTTGGTGTTGATTAAGTGCCTGATATGCGAATAAGTTTTATTTTGTATCAGCGATTCTAAGATTTTACCAGCCGTTGATAGTATAGATATTGGTCTGTAGTTGGCAATGTCCTCCGAGCAACCTGATTTATGAATAGGAGTGATATGTGCAATTTTCCATTTGGATGGGAAAATACCAAGCTGCAATGACTTATTGTAAATCATACTAAGTGGTTTATACAAGACTTCGGCACAGTTTTTAAGGAAGTGTGGCGGAATCAGATCGTGTCCACATCCCTTGTTACAATCAAGACATTTACGACACCTAAGCACCTCGTCCTCAGTAACGACAACGTCGCTAAGAGGATAACTGTGCCGATACGCATTGATCGTGAACTTACTCAGAATGATTAGCTGATTACAAGTACTGTAAATGGATTGAAAGTGTTTCAAAAAAAGATTGCATATGCTTTGACTACCCGTGACAGAGGAATTACCCAAAACCATTTCATGAGGTATGGTGGACACATTAGATTTACGGCCTTTAAAAAATTTTCAGAAATTTCGGATTTAGCTTCAGATGATTAACGCCTTATTTTTAAATGTTTTGTAACAATCTCTTATCATATTATCACACCTCCTTCTCAGCATGCTGAAAGTGACCTAGTCCAAAGGGTTGTTATATTTTTTTAATTCACTTTGGTATTTCGCTTTTTCCTGTAATGCTTTAATCAATGGTCTAGAGTCCCATACAGGGTATCTACTGTCACGAGTATAGCTGGATGGAGTGTGCTTGTGATTACTTGAAGGATTACGTTGTAGAACTTATCAACCATTTCATCGACATCCGATCCAGAGGTATGCAACTCAGACCAATCTACACTAATGAGCACGTTACGTATGGTATTGTAGTCATATGCCAGAAAGTTCAAGTATAATGATCGTTTAGGTTTTATATTTTTTGTGGGCGATGTCATTCGCTAACCTATAAGTAAAGGGGGATGAAAAGGATCAACAGGCACAAGGGGCTGATCGGCCTCGTTTACAATAATACTATTAGGCCCGTTAGACAACACAAGGTCCTAGATCCTATTTCCAATATTGTGTACCGGGTTACATTGAAAAAGGTTATTGTAAGCCAACGAATCAATAAATATGTTATTAATAAGTAATGTGAACATTATTGCGTTTCGCTTTTGAAGGGTAGCTGGTGAAATTACAGGCACATGGGACTTGTCAACTTATGTCTTAAGGTGACGGGCGCAATATCCTCAGAGCTTTATGATTTACAGCTTTGAGTAGCACTGCAACTGCTATGGACAGGCGTGTCACATGACTTGTTCGTTCTGTCACTTGCTACCACAAAAAAAAACCTCTAGCCTTTTGACCGCCATAGACGCTTTAGAGCATGGGTTCCCAAACTTTTTGGATCACCACCCAAAAAATTGCCCACTTAGGCAAGATAAAAACCCACTACCAAAAATCATTGACAACACGTATTTTTATATTAACTTAACACAAAAAATTACAAGGAATAAAAATATATTGTATACTTTATAAATAATTCAGGATTATTTTCAAACCTCCTGGACAACATCAATATCCCCAATTGCTTCCGAGGCCCCTACCGCCTTCCTAGGACTCTTCAACGCCCACTGGGGGACGGTAGGGACCACTTTGGGAAACTATGATTTAGAGTGTCAATGAAACCATGTGTTATTTGTATAGTCTAGTTAAGTATGGATTCATAGTTGCATTTTATGTTCAGTTACTTTTTCTTGAACTTGGGAGATATGAATTAATACAAGGTTTAAAATCCATAACATGTCACATCACTAGCCTTGGCATCTAGGAAACAAAACTAGTTTTTGTCAGTGGCGGTCAAAAGACTAGGTACTTAATTAATTCATAGATAAACTTCTCAATACTTATCTATTTTGTCTTTTAGGAAATGAAACTATTTTTCCAGATTTTTTTATATTTATATTTATTTATATTTATTTTAGGACAACCAACAAGACATGAATTAAATATAACAAAGTTGAAATATTGATACAGAGACTTATACTAAATTCTGCCTCAATTAAAGGTCGCCACGGCCTGCAATTTAAATCGCGTATATTTGTTTTTTCCAAATAAACCAACGTATCGGGTCCTTTAAAGGTTCACCGTGACCATGGGACCTGTTAAGAGCCCGAAACGTTGGTTTGTTTGAAAAAACAAATATACGCGATTCAAATCCGGAAAAATAGTTTCATTTCCTGTGTAACAATCGCGGAAACCTAAGAACTCGATATTTTGTCTTTTGTTTATAATTGTTTTGTTTTTGAAGTTACTATCGTCGTTAGTACCTATTTGTAATTTTCTAGGTCAATCCATTTTAATGGTGAGGCGTCCACATAATTCGATTTTCACCGGCTTGCCTAAAATTTTCCACGTATTTCAAATACTACATTTTGTGCTAAATTTTATGTGTAGAAGTAAGTTAATCGGTGAAATGAAGTATACTAGTACCTTGTGTGCTAATAAATTGTGTTTAAGTGTCTGCAAGGCACCACTTTTTCTTAAGTGACGTGCTTTTTGTTTTGCTCTGGCTTTACTAACTACAATTTTTACGCCTCGCCACTGATCCATTTACTCCTTAGAACTATAACCATGCCTGATGTTGCTACGAAACATTTGGTAATGTCCGTTTTAGAAAGTGTTGTTGATTGTAGCTTTGTCTCAGGTTCGGGTGCTTGTCAACAAGACTCTTCTATTACCAATTGACGGAATTGTACAAGAGGATAAAACGCGTTAGGCCACCCCTATCGCTACACGGACAAATTCTTTGGAGGGAGTTTTTCTATTGCGCAGCCACGAGGAATCCGAACTTTGACCGAATGGAAGGTAATCCCATTTGTGTCCAAATTCCCTGGGAGAAGAACTCTGAAGCTTTAGCCAAGTGGGCTAATGTAAGTGATTAATGTTTATTATTATAAACTTACTTGTTTGCTTACTCTAACCACGTAATATGGTGCTTATGTAAAATTACATTATGGTATTCTCATTTTAGCTTTCGCTGCACTATTTTGATTTCTGTATGTGACTGTGAATCACTCATCTTTTAAATCTCTCTCTATTTCAATAAGATTTGTGGTAGCCTGACGGTTCGATTTACTGCCTCTCAAGCAGAGGATCGTGTATTGCACTGAGATTTTCGGAATTTGCGTGCGAAATTCAATGTGAAATTTATCATGAGCTTTTTCTAGTGAAAGAAAACTTCGTTAGGAAACCTGCACACATCGACAAAGCAATTTAATGATTTTTCGCATTTATATCGCGTGGTAACTGAATCCCAAACCCTCTCATTGTGACAGGAGGCCTGTGGCAGTGGGACTATAAAGGCTAACTATTATCTTATTATTTCCTTTGTTACAATTGGACGTAGTTAAACAAAAAGGACCCAATGCACATCCAGTCACTTTCGAATTATGGCAGTTTGAAGTTTAAAAGTGTTTTTCACTCTTGTTTTATTTTCAAAACTTATAATGTCATGTAACTCCAGAGATATTTATTTATGTTTATGTGTTGGATTCTTTTGCTGATCTAAGATAAAAAGGCTTACTTTAGACACCGTTTTGATAGATTTTATGGATTGGACCCTTTTTGCTTAACTACGTCCAATTTAGGTTTGAACTGTGTACAAGGGTCTGTACAGACATATCTGGAGATGACAAAATAACTGTATTTGAAATGAATGTGACATATTGACAGTAGAAAATAGCATCGACAGTGGGAAGCATTTTGCACAAGCTGATCGACTCTGGGGATCTACTTTCGATCTCCGTGCGACATCCGTCCGAAACTATTACTGCCAAATAAGCAATACTTGACCAAAAGAAAAGACGCGTGATGCGAATGAAGCTTCATACATGATACATGTCTTTTAATTTTGTCGAATATTACTTATTTGGAGTCGGACGGAGATCGAGAGTAGACCCCCTGATATTGGCTTGTGAATGTCCGTGTTCACAAAACTTGTTTACCACATCGTTGTCAGAGTTAATACTAGTGTCTTGCAGGGTCAAACTGGTTTCCCCTGGATAGATGCGATAATGATCCAACTGAGAGATGAAGGTTGGATCCACCACCTTGCGCGGCATGCCGTAGCCTGTTTTCTCACAAGAGGTGACCTCTGGATCTCATGGGAAGAAGGAATGAAGGCAAGCTTATTTCTAATTTGTCGAGTGTTCGTGTTCACGCACGTTCTTAGGTATGCTGTGTTATTTGCAATTAATTCTCTAGTTCGTTTTTAATCTATTTTACAGAAAAAATAAACAAATAAGTCTCTCCCTCTCACCCGACCATAGTGATAGCCAGATGTATTGCCTGCTGAACTATAAAATTTAATGAATCGATTTGTTTAATTGAATCAGCTGGAATAACAGACTTTTTGCGATTTCGCTGTTGATTACTACCAAAAAATATGTGATTCGATACTGAGTGATGATATTTTCAAACATAGTATTAGTCCATGTTGTATTTTATACTACTAACAGTAGTTTGTCTTACATGACCTATAAAAGTAAATTTAGAATTTACAAATCTTAATTTTAAATACAGCCTTCAAATCCTTACGCAATCGATTGTGATTGAAATATTCGATTTACTAATCGATTACAAGAACTTTAATTGAATGAAACGAAGATTTTTTTCGTACAGCACTATGCAACAATATACAATCCATACTTCTACATTTCAAAAATAATTTCACTTTTGGACTAACATTTTCCAAATACGATTTTAAGTTGTTGTGCAAATGAAAATTGTTGGAAAAAGTGATGAGATATCAAGTCGGACTCTTCAAAATATACGCGAAAGTGGTACTTATTCCATTTATTGAATGATTGTTTTAGAATTTTTACCAAATCGGTTTACTTTACTGTAAAATGGATTGAAACAGGCTATATTTATTTTACGTAGTTTAAAGGAATATTGGGATTGTCTATAGAGTTGTAATTCTCAGTATCAATAACAGTCAAATTGGGTAACTTTGAACATTTTCGTCAGATTTTTACAGATAATGTATTGGTTGAAATAGGTTTTATAGATTAATAAGTGTTCTTCCATATCCAAATTTATAATAATAATAAGAACAAATAATAACGCACACACTCAACATAGACTCGCACTAGGGAAACACTATGTCGCGGGTGCCATGGACACCACAAATTACACCCGAACTCACGAGATTAATAAATGTAGGCCATACAAATATTTCTCCCGACCTGGGAATCGAACCTGGACCCATACGTGGCAGGCCGGCATGGTAATCATTCGGCCACGGAGGCAGCATAATTTACTTAGGAGTCGATACAACCTGAAATGGCTTTGGTTGATTCCACATAACAGTGAAAGTGTTGATTCAATTACTTTGGAAAAAGTATATAGTAAAGTTGAGTGTGTACCAGTGTATATCTTCAATTTTACTAATGAGTATTAGTGTATACGGTGTGAAAACACGATTCCTACAAATTTTCACGATAGAAAAAACACAAACTTAACTCTAAATTTTACAAGAAATCCGCTGTTCTTTAGGTATTATAACTTTACATAGCAATGTTTTTTTTTAATATCAACTGAACTAAAGAGTACATGAATAGTATACGATATACATTTTTAAAATAGCCTTAATTTCGTTTGTAAAAAAATTACTTCTGAAATAAAGCCAGTGTCCCTGCCGTTAGACCCTCGCAATGGAACCGATTCAGTACGTGAAAAGTTTGAATACGAGCCGAGGTAGTTTTTTTACGCTTAATAAAAATGACGAGTTAAGAAAAAACTGAGAAAATTGCAGCTTAAGGGCCCGTTAAAAGTTACCCGGACTTTTGGGTATCTTTATACCGAGTACCAACAATTTAACTGTCTTGGCTAAGATCCAAATTCCCTAATTTGCCATCCTTAGAGGTGGAACATTTTCTTCAAATTTGAATGGGACCACTACAGAAAAGGGGGTACTTCCAACAAAAAAGTCATTGAAATCGGTTCACGAATGTCGGAGTAATCGCGTAACATACACACTTTTTTGAAGTCAAACTAAATTAACTTGTTTTAGCGATCAATTTTCAATTCACTTGAACATACCAATAACCAATCAGCCGCTATCAACAACTTGCACAAAAATAATCTGAAGCACAAACACTTTTCTCTTGTAGCAACACCGCCAACGGAAAATGGCGCGTAACTTTCAAAACTTCTTTAACAACTGTCAATGTTATGTCACATTTGAGATCTAGAATATTTGGTTTTTCCCTTTCATGTATTTATTACATTGATCTTATAAGATCATTGTTTTCTGTCCTGGCTTTTCGCGGTTAACGTTTCAGCCAATTATAAGGTTTCATTGATGTGTTATCAATCAATGTATTTGAATCATTGACCTACCAACAAACGGACGTCGGGTCTAATACAAAAACCACGAAAAAATGTCCGAAGTTAACCTATACAAAACAAACGTAGTGACATGTAACGAAATATAAAAAATTAAAACATTTAATTAAAATTGTAACGTCATTGCAGTAGTGCCTAATTTTGCTTGCAACAATTTAAGGACCCAAAAGCACAATATTCAGCTTGTACTGGAAATTTAACAAATGCACCATATTTAGCTTCGACTGAAAATTACTTGAATACAAGAGTAATGGAGTAAGTAGCCTTTGTCGTAAATATTAATTAATTTTTATATATATTATTATGTCAAATTTTGTACAAACTCACTTAGAGAAATAATGAAGAGTTGGGCAGATACATACACATATTACTGTAAATGTGGAAATAAGCGTGTACTATAAGAAATGTACCGATATTCCAGCTAAACGTAAACTTAAATATCCGTAATTCCGAAAATCGATTTATAATAAAACAGTTACGCTTTCGAGTAATTTTGATACTTTTCTTAAAGAAAAAATTAGCTTTTGTCTCTATTTTCGTCTTTTGTATCTAAAAAAATACGTTTGAGCATGTGAAAATTCGAGCTAACGCTATTTCGGGCAAATGTATTTTCTGACTTCTGATAGGTAATCCCAAGCCGTAAAGCGAGTACAACAATATTTTGTTAGTTATTGCTAACGTTAATAAAAAATCATTTTAAAAATAAAATTAAAATCAGTGACTCTATAGTTTCTTTGTTCTAAATTCAATCGCTTGTGGTTCTTTATTATTGAAAATGACCAAGAAGTTTTAAGCTTCTAGAAATTGACGTAATGGGTCTCTTTCTAACTTTTGCGTATGCAATGTGTCGAAAAAGGACAGTTAGCTATTTGATTATTTTGTGTGCTTTTGTAATTTATATTTACGATTCATTTATATATAAATTAAATGCTATAAAACAGTACAAAATAACACTTTTAAATGAGAACTATGATAACACAATATATTTGTTTAATGAAATATGATACAAAATTCTGTATTTACACTTTATTGCAGTAATTTTTAGAAGTTATTATTGGTACTGCATGATTGACAACCGCGCTGACAGTCGAACAAACGAAGACTGTTGCGCGATTGACGCTCTGTATGCGATTTTAACGCCCTATAGGTGCGGACTCTTTTTAGCGGGACCCCGACGACCGATTTATTGGTAGGTCAATGATTTGAATACAAGCTTTTAGAGAAAAAAAAAAGGAATTTTCAAACCAGTTTTATAAGTTACAAGGAAATTCTTAGTTACCCAAGTTGACGGAACCTACAATATTTTTGTTTTTGTTTCACAGCAAGATCATTTAAGTTAACGGAAAACAGTATCCTGATTGGTACTTCCTGACTTGGTATTATTAGTTTTTGATTGGCTTATAGGTGTTCGATGAGCTACTGCTCGATGCTGATTGGTCAGTAAATGCAGGCATGTGGATGTGGCTCTCGTGCTCTTCCTTCTTCCAACAGTTCTTCCACTGCTACTGTCCTGTTCGCTTCGGAAGGAAGACTGACCCGAATGGCGATTTCATAAGGTACATTGTAAAATTGGCTTGCAAGTTAACATTGAATATAACTCAAATATAATTGAGGAAAACTACAAGATAATACAAAATACAGAATTTGTAGTGTTAGCATTATATAATCCATAAGCATTCCTATTGTTAACTTAAATAATATAATGTGAGAAATCATATTGAACATTCGAAGCGATTACGCAACAAATGACAAATTTACAGTGACAACAATGAGCATTTCTATAATTTTAGCATTACAACTAACAACAGAGCTTTTGAATCAAATGATATTGCTTCAATCAACTTCAAACCTTCTCTGTTTTCACATTTGACCATCAAAAGATCTAATTTTTAATGCTAAAAAAATATTAAAATATTTTTGACATACGAGGGCGTCGTTTGTTACACCGTCCACAATGTCGAATACTCGTAAGCTTTGTAATGCTTGTTTCAGTGTATCTATCACTTGAATATTTGGGTCGAATGCTTATTATAAGTTAATGTTCTTAGCGGGGATGACCCAAAAATAATTGGGTGTTGTTGTCGTTATGGCACCTAATTAAAACCCGAAAAAATTACTTTTGATTTATTACACGTATTCACAATCATAATATATTACACTTACAGCAACACTTATATTCACATCTGCACATGCACTTTCGTATCCAATAGGTTATTTTGATGCACTATTAATACGTTATTGCATTTAATATTTTAATGAACAATTTCACTCCTAGTCGTTTGTTATATTATTGCTTACAAATAACTTCTGCATTTAGTCCCTCTCGTCAGTTGCAACCAAAAACCAGTACCTTAGGTCCAATTTACATTACGGTGTAACGGAATGGAACGGAAGCGTCAATTTCGCCTCGTTGCCCGAGAAGGCGCGCGCGGTTGCTAGAATGTTCAAGCACTTGTGAGCTTGCTCGCGACTGCGCCTTAAGGCTGGAGTATTTCGTCGATGTTTGACGTGACACTGCGGCTGCCTTCGCGCCACTTCCCGCGTTTTCGCCACGACGGCAGTTGCGGAATTCTTGAGAATGCGTGAGCGCGAGATGCGCGACGAGATTTTTGGCTTGTATCTAATTTGTACGTTACAAAATTGACCATAAAGTTCATTACGTTATGTATGTACAATATCATTACAAAAATTCGCTTCCATTCCGTTCCGCCGCAATATAAGTATAGTCGTAGGGAACATAGGCATATGCTGAGTCAGCGTTTGTGTTTAATCTATAGTTATAGGTGTTGTGTCAACTGTACCAACTTAAATAGTATGATCCACAAGTTATCTAAAATGAGAGTACATAGATAATCGTTTTTTAGGAAATACATACCAGCACTAAGAAACATGCCAACGCGGTACATCCATGAGCCGTGGGTAGCACCAGAATCCGTGCAGCAGTCAGCACGCTGTCTCATCGGTAGCGACTATCCTGTACCAATGGTGGACCACGCGAAGGCCTCACAGGTTAACATCGAGCGCATCAAGCAGGTCTATGCGCAACTCGCCAAATATAAACCGCAAGGTGACTCTTGATACTAATTATACGGCTTTAAGATTATTTAACAACATTGAGTATATAACCAGAAATAGAGACGAATTAAGGGCCATCCATCCCTGGCAACTCATCAGGCAAATAGGCCTTATATCACTTTTAAATATCAACTCTCGTTTGTGCTGAAATCACAAATTACAAAGCTGAAATAGTACAACGCCAACAACTGACCTGTGTGTGCGTCTCCGTATATTCCAAAAATATATGTATTTATTGTAATAAACATAATAAACATCTTTAACAAAGGTGGGCTGTTCCATTCGGTAGTGTGGGAAAAACAGCAAAACGTCTAATTATAAAACAAACAGACCATCACATTTCATCGGTAATTAAATATTAAATTATGTAATTTTTCAATTTTCGTCCGTTATAGCAAAGCTCAAGTTAAACTTTCGATTGAAGTGAAACAATCGACGATGACGACGATCGTAATGACATGACAGAATAGTTTTCAAAGAAATTAAATGACATTTGTCTCTATTTCTGGTTATATACTCAACGCTTAACTGTATAGTCTATCTTTTTTGAAGACGGAGTAAAATGACAATTCATTGCGCAAAAGTGTTGGCCGCTTGCGAGCAGTTGGTGATTGCAATCGATAAATCGACTCCTTCTACGTAAAGTATCGTATGTCGAAATTGCCAAGTTTACAGGGGAGCGTTAAGATTTGAATTTACTGAAATGAGTATAACACGTGACTTTAGCATAGAAATGCTACATTAAATTGTAAAATGATAAAATAAATTATTGTTGTTGTTCATCTAACCAATATTTAGGATTTTATAATACTGCACAAAAATAAAATTGAGAAATAAAGTCACGTGTTATGTTCATAAATCGACACCTCCAAGGAACACTACGCCAACTTTATTGTTTGAACTGTTCTGTTTTTATTTTGTTTTGTTTCTTTATTTTGTTTGACACAAAAGTCGTTTTTTTGTTTTTTTTCGATTTTTGTTTATTTATTTTTGTCACAAAATTCGGGGAGCATAATATCAGTAAATAAATATGGCTGTTTACAAACATAACCGAAATTGACCAAAAAATAAAGTTGGTGTAGTGTTCCTTGGAGGTTTTGAAATATTTTATCACGCTTATGGAATAAATATCCAAACTTAAAGTTCATTGAATTGTCCAATTTTTGTAAGTTCATACATACATACACTGTATTCAGAACTATTTTATAAAAAATACAAAGGGGAGACATATTTTATAGTTTTTCATTTTAATTCAA
The DNA here is from genome assembly GCF_003589595.1 of Hyposmocoma kahamanoa. Taxonomy (NCBI): domain Eukaryota; kingdom Metazoa; phylum Arthropoda; class Insecta; order Lepidoptera; family Cosmopterigidae; genus Hyposmocoma; species Hyposmocoma kahamanoa. The sequence continues at coordinate 16,970,606 of NW_020653945.1, forward strand.
TATATTCTTGCTATTCTTGTTAAAATGTATATGAACAAAAATTGATCTCGATATAGTAGGCCATAATATAAGAATAAAGAAGGCAATAACGCATTTAGTAATCATTAGAATGTCGTAACATTCACAATTCAGTCATTTTTGGCAAACTTTTATCTTCTTTCATAATATATCTATAAAACTATCGACAACAACTACATAACAATTTAAAATTTTATGAAAACTGGCAACTCTACAACTGTAATTTTACTCCGTTTTCAAAAAAGATACTATAGATGGCTTCGGTACAATTGGTTTACTTTCCCGATCGGTCCTTTCACTATTCGTCTACTTTCCCGATCAGTGCACTTGTTTTTCCCGATTCGGTACAATTGGTCTACTTTCCCGATCGGTGCTTTCCCATTTCGTCTACTTTCCTGTTTGGTCTATTTTCCCGTTTGGTCTACTTTCCCGATAGGTCTATTTTAATAATGCGCCTACTCAGATAATCTCAGTACAGAGTACTAAAAAACCGCCCTCAAAAGTTTAAAATCGGTTACCGGAAAGTGCGTGAAACCGGATTCACTCCCTAGTTTGTCACCCTTAGAGGTTGAATATTTTCTTTAAATTTAAATGGGATCATTACTGAGGTACCGTCTTTCCAACAAAAAAGAATCATTAAAATCTGTTCACAAATAACCGGAGTTATAGCGTAACATATATAAAAAAATACAGTCGAATTGAGAACTTCCTCCTTTTTTTGAAGTCGGTTAAAAACTAACTGTTTACTTGATTTTGTTTTTTCAAATCGTGTTTAACGTAAAGCGGCCATCATTATCAAAAATATGAACAATGTATGTACTCCATGACAATCTGTAATTGCGCATTTACAAATACCTTTGAAAATTTATAAAACGGATTTTTTTTGGACAAGTGGACCGATCGAAAAAGTAGACCGATTTGGAAAGTAGACGATATGGTAAATGGACAAATTGGGAAAGTAGACAAATCGTGAAAGTGGACCGATCGGGCAAGTAGACGAATCGGGAAAGTGGACCATTTGGACAAGTGGACCGATCGGGAAAGTAGACGAATAGTGAAAGTGACCCGATCGGGAAAGTAGACCGATTATACCGGAGGGCTATAGATAGCATTTCTAATAATCAATGGTCGAAGAAAGGTGTTCCAATTCTATAACATACTGCATTTTTACATGGCACCAATAGAAATATTTTAAAATCCAACTTCGATTTCCTAGGTGAGTAGTTTTGTCCTACGATGCAGTAAAACCATAATAGATTTTAAGTGTTTCGTGGTTATTCAAAATGATAAAACCATTTCCGGAAATCCCGAATTCGAAAAAAGTAATTAATGAATATTTGGTGGATTTAACAACCTATGTCACTCCTTGTAGCTTTATCTATACATGTATCAATAGATTTGGAACACCTTTCTCCGACCATTGCCAATAATACATCATTATCATAGTATAATGAGAGCAAGTAAGGCAACTCCCACCTGTTCGGCGAGTATACGCTTCGCTTGGAATGTAATTTTTTTACACACCGAGCGACCGCTTCAATTCTGTAAATTAACCGCACGTATGACGACTCGAGCTATGCAACGCGAGATTATGCAGATGTGTGCGTCTGTGGACACGGTGGCAAACGTGCACACATACAAGCCACACTTGCTACGTTTGTATGGAGTTACCGTACTTGTCTTATTATATTATGTCATTATACTATAGAAATCCTGGTATCTTGGTTTTTGCTGATATGATCCTTTTGCAATTAAATAAAAATGTCTTACTTTAATACAACTAATGTAACGGTGTCCAGTATATATGTTTCCGCGTTTACTACTTAGTGTTTTTTTTTTCAACCACCAACGTTTGGGGCCCTTTAAAGTCTAGGCTTACTGAGAAAGAAAAGTCACCAGTCATTTATGTGTACTATTAATGCAAGCCACCCTATTTTTCACTACAGTTGCAATTAATAACTTGAAACGTTTGGTTCGATTGAAATCACAAATCTAATATAACGATAGCTTGATGTTATATTGTCCTATTGTGTCATTAAATATTCTGAAGTTTATTTGAATAGTTCTAATTAAATTTCCAGGTTCATTGAATCCACAACCCATTCTGCGACCAAATGTTGTACAGTCGTCTCCGAGTCCTACATCAATTATCGCCAGTATTAATCAGTCCAATTACTTATGCAGTCAGGCTTCCGACTCACAGTCAACCTCCAACTCGCAAATCATTCCAAATAAAGACGACGTGTTCCAACATCCTGGAAAAACTAATACAGCTGGCTTGGACAAACAAATACCATTCAAACAAGTTTACATCATACAGAAAACAAAAGACTTGAACACAGTTACAGAAAACATTACTGAAAATCAGCCATCACAACCAAGTTACACTATTATGAACGGACTATCAGATGTTTCGTACAAAACGCGACAAAATATCGAAAATCAACCAAATGATAAGCAGGAAAATTACGACTTAAAGAATTTAGCTATAAATAGTAATGTCCCTAAATATTCAAATATACAAATACATCAGCAGTTGACTAAAACTGAAATACTTTCTAGTCAACTTGGAAAAGATGACAATTTCCAAGAAAACAAGGTGAATTTTTTTATGCCCGCCACACCTGAGAATATTATGCGGATTTCAAACTTATCACATGTATTTGTAAATGATCAGTTGTGCCAAGATTACAGTAGGAAGGGTGATCTGGAATGTGGAGAGGAGAAGGTAGACACTAAACACCTCACCATGACCTTGCCAGATAGGCCATTTACAAATGATACTGATAACAAGGAACCATAAACTTAGTGTTGATATGAGAGTAAAGATGATAATTGGGGTTAGTTAAGTTATTGTTGTAAGATTATTGTTGTTAGTAAATGTTTGTGGACATAAGATTGTTTTCAATATTTTTCCCTTTATTCTAAGTAAAATAAAATTCTATTATATTTTGATCCTGAAAATACCTATAATTATTTTAAGCTAATTATTGAGAGATGCTACAGTTTCCATGTGCTGTTTAAGGGCTTTCTTTGCTTTTCTTGATTTCTCTGAGGGTTTTTTCTGCTCTTTTTTCTTGCCATGAGTTAGTTCATTTCTTATTGTATTTAAGATGGACATCTGGAAAACATTTGTAAACAAACAAATAGATTCTTTTATTTTATCCAGTGATGCAACTTCTAAATATACTTACAGTTTCAGGTATGTGCACATATCTGATATTACGAGCTTGTACAAATAGTTGTTGAAAGTGGTATTCATCACCTCGAGGATTACAGAAAACAGCATTTGTGAATGACATATTCATATACCTAGAAAAATATGTATATACGTAAACAAAGTGAACCATTTTAATAATATAGGGTGTTGATTGTGTTTGCATGTTGTATAATTGTGGCAAAAACAAAATTCAGTATTTACAGGTTATTGAGATGACCATTTTCCCGATTGATGATTGGATGTTATGTACTTTTAAGGGATCTTATATAGCCTCATGTAGGATACTGTGCCAACCCTATAAAATATAATCAGGTTCTGCTTTAGGCCCAATTTATATAGCTGTGCAACGAAATTGTCTGTAGGATAATTTATGTCAATTACGTAAGATGCTAAGTAGATGACGAGCCATAAAACGGGTCGCACGTTTTCCCGAGAGGTCGCGCGTTATTTTCTGGAATTTTGTCGGCGGTGGCGTCTCGTGAATCCGCGGAAGTGGCGCACAAGGAGGTCCACTGTGGCGTCAAGAATATACGAAACAAGTATAAGAGGTTAAATCTTTGCAATTATTTCATATTTGCGAAAATTAACACCACAAAAGTCCTATAACCCAATGTATTTTCCTTTTTCCGTTTTCTTCTGCTTCACAAACGTCCAAGACCACTATCCTTGTCATGTACGTACAGA
>NW_020653945.1:16974627-17028354 GCF_003589595.1 Hyposmocoma kahamanoa
TATATATATATAGGATTTTTATACAGAGCTTTAATTTGATTTTCCATATTTTGAGTTTCTTAAGTCTTTAGATGCTTACCCATCGACATTTTCTACATGTCCACAAATATAAGAGTCATTTCTCAAGTCCACTGTTATATTATGGCCCTGCATTGCTCTAACTAAGCACAATAGAGTGTTGTGATAAAAAAACTTTTCCTTTGAAGTACCAACAAACATTTCGTTCATTGTGCCTGAAACTGATAAAAATTATTGTAAAATAAACAGCAGTCTTAATTTTCATAAGGTTTATTTAAGTACTATCTACATAATATATATGAAAGGTTCTAGAATAGATATTCAATAAAACCACTTTGTTTTTATTTCATGTTTGGAACCTCATTAAATGCAAAAGTTTGTTTTTATGGATGTTTATTACAACACACTGAAACAGCCAAATGGACTTTGATGAATTTTGGTGGATTCATAATTAAGAAACAGGTCTAACTTTGGTTACATTATAACACAAATTATTTTATTTAATTATTAAGAGTGCATAATAAAACATTGTTTTCTATGTTCAAATTTAATGGTAAAAATGTGACTTAATATATACTTTCCTTGATTTCTTCAAATATTAATTATACAAATTTAGCTTGTTTGACTATAACTAATCTAGAATCAGATTTTGATTTTAGCTCCAATTCAGCTTTTACGACTTTCCACCCATCAGCATCATTTTCGGCCCAGAAATAATAGGTTCCTCTGTCCTTTGGACCAGATACGGGTACACAAAACCTGGCCGTTTTCGAATCGGAATAATTGTTTTCAGAATCACTTAATTTGAATCGTTTATCTTTGATCGGCTCTCCTAAATAGTAAACAGCGCCAGCGTGAGTTCTCAGCGATTTTAAAGCCGTCTTGTAATAGTCTAAATCTCTAACTTTATCGATCAGTCGGTTTTGTAAATAAAACCCAGTGGCGCTAACAATAAGGCCGCCCCAGGCAGCTATCTGAACCAGCCTTCTTGTGGATACCATCTCTCTTAATCCAAAATAATCATAAATATTGAGATCTTACTTTGTATTCTTGAATGCTACTTGAAATATAGAATTCTTGCAATTTTGGTAACAAAATAAATAGCTTCCCGTCTTTGTACTATGTGATTGGTTCTTCAAAGCGATTAATGAACTGTTTACTTTAGCAGAAAGCAACAGCAACTAATAATAAGATATTATAAGTAGTACTTATGTAAAACTATCTCTTACAGGCTCACTCACTGTGCACTAAAGAATACTTTATAATTAAATCTGTTGCACCACAGCTTCAACGTAGTGGTTAGATCCTCTTTGACCATAACGGGTGATACTGACAGACAGATGACCACATGCTTTTTTTTTTTAAATTATTGCTGACCATGGAAACAAAGTCCTTCAGCCGAAAACATAAACGTTTAATTATATTTTTGGAAATATGGCCACCATATATATACAAAGTACTTTGTGGCCACCACAAAGAGGATAGGCAATTTGAGGCGGCGGCGGCGGCGTGCTTGGATTGACTCGGGATTCCTTAGAACGGGCTGATACCGGTATTTTAGTTCGAGATTCGTATAATTTCGCGTTTTAATCTTCGATTAAGGCACAATAGCACTATCCTATTCCACTTTAAACTAGATTTCACAAAATAATTGAAAGTCAAAATAAAAACGACACTTTTCCCTCCAAAAGGCCCAGAGCGAATCTGACCACATGCGAAATCTAAATGTAGCCATTTATTTCTCAAAAATATGTCAAATTCTTGTAAAAAATGTGTTGTTTGTTGATGAATCAATCTAACGAGACTTAATGTTTTTACTAAGATAAATCTAAAAATTAAACTAATAATAAACTATGAATTATAAATCTTAACATGCGATTTGGCATCAATCGATCCACACACTTAGAAAATGGTAGAATTTCTCCAAAACGTTCACATTAGTTCGGTTGTCATTAGGGTCACGTGAGTATAGTGTTCTGTGGTCACGTCACGTTAGTTAGTGTCAAGTTGATTTCCGCATGGCTATATACAGGTAATTAAATTAAAATTGAATTCTAAATATTTCCTAGCCCATTTCTATATACAGACGTGCTTAAAATATCCCGTCATTATCAGTTTTTTGTCGAGGATATCCACAGAGAAGCGAACCTCGTCCTATTTCAATTATAATAAATTTATTTATTTCAGGCAAAAATCATGAGCTCATCAAAAGGAAGTAATTCGAGGAGCAGACCTCAGAAACATCAGAACAAAACAGCGTTCAAAAACAACTTACACGATACCAGCAAAAAAACAAAGTTCCTCAACTCGTTGGAAGTCAACGGAGTGTGTCAACGCTGCAAAGATGTCCTTGAGTGGAAGATCAAGTACAAAAAGTATAAGCCGTTGACAGTACCCGCTAAATGTGTGGCGTGTAGTCTGAAATCTGTTAAATATGCTTATCATATTCTTTGTACTAAATGTGCGACTGAAAAGAAAGTTTGTGCAAAATGTTGTATACCAATACATGTAAGTCACTCCAACTTCAATACTACTGAAAATTGTAAATAATACTGGGTGTGAATAATGTTGTATATGTTTTGTACTTAATGATTCAATTAAATATCTTATTTTCAGAATAGAGAACAAACTAATGAAAACATTGAAACATTTCCCAGTTCTGAAATCAAATTGCAATTGAAAGATTTACCTGAGAGAAAACGAAGGACTATACTTAGGTAAATTGTTTTGAGTTCTCTTCAAGATTTTTTGCAGTTTACTATTCTAAATGGGGAGCTTCGGAAGAAAAGCTGATAAATTTAAATTCTAATCTCATCTAGTCAATTGCATGAATTAATCGCATTGTGTTCAGATCCATACATTGGAAATGTATTTGGAAGTAGCTTGTATAAATTATTAATAGTACAAAAAATACCATTTAACATTGAAAATGAATGAGTCCAAATGTGATTTATTGGGTTTTATTCTGACACTCCTTAAATTTTAGTGAAATGTTTAGTGTTTGAAATCTATATAAAATTAATAGAGCTTTGTAGTTGGTCTTCTGTACTGTTGTGACAGATAGTCATGCAGTTTAAAGTGTCATGGCTTGTATCGTTAAATGAGGTTGTTCACAGTACAGTACGATTAACTGTCGTCATCATTATAACTTTTTTGATGTTACAACTAGAGACTGTGGTGACAATGGGAAGCTGGAACAGTCATCTGACTGATAAATAAAACGTTACAATAAAAATGTGATGACAGATAATCACATCTTCAAATAATTCTGCCATAGAAACGCCAAGACGACTGCCGTGAACCGATAACATGTTGTCACAATCTAGTGGGAACAGCTAGACACGACAGTCATTCAACTATAAAATCTACGTCCATGACCAGTTATGACAGATAATTGTGATATGGGAATGGCTAGATGCGACAGTCATCCAACGATAAATAAAATGTGACAACATAATGGGATAGACATGGCCTCAATTAGAGGAAATCAAAGCAAGAAGAATTTGCTCAGAATTGTTAATTAGTGTTGGTCTTAATAATAATAGTGTTAAATATATATTTTAAACTTCCAGATACATAAACAAACATGGTGAAGATAACATCACACCTGAAATTAAAGCATATATAGAGGAGCTAGTATCAAACATTGATACCATAAGTTTAGACGATGATGATTTTGATTACTCTAATGAAGAACTTAATGAAAGCAGCGAAGAAAAATAAAAACTAATTATAAAGATTATTGTATTTTTATTTACATTTTGCAAACTTAAATAGGATTAAATTATTAATTTACAATATTATAAAAACATAATAACACAACTACAGAACTTTCTTGAAAGTTAAAATAAAAATCATGTACATAATTTCAATAGGATTATTTTATTCCTAGTATAAAATTAAGTAAAGAAATTATATTAGTATAGGCATCTATACATAATTTTTCTTATATCTATTTTTATTAATATAGGTTTAATCAGTGGAGAACATGATGAAAGAGAATATAAATAATGTGTATTAGGTACATAATACATCAATATTAATATATAACTTTTAACAACTTAACCTTACTTTAATGGAATTTATGGACATGTTATTAAAACAAAACAATATTTTTTCAAACTTATAAACTTATCTCTAATTTGCACAATATTTATTAATTTCTGTTACAATACATACAAAAAATTTGCGAAAAAATTGCTTCCATTAAATATAATACGAGTCTGTTATTTGATTCTACCTTTTTAGTTGTAAATAAGCAGTGATGGTATATTTGGTCACTACATAGTTGTGAAATATGACAATTCATTTTACACGAGTTTATAAATGACTCTTCAGTCAGATTTTTCTTGTCCTATTTAGTCTAAACGGATCACTTTTTTGTACCGCAACAGTTTAAGTTAACTCATCAAATTAAATACGCAATATTATATCACACTTACTATTAAAATATTCTTTATATCCACAAACTTTTTGGAAATTTAGATACGAGTAGTTCAACTTCACTCTAGGCTGTTTAATTCTTCTAACATTTGGTATCATATAATCCCAAGCTGTCGTAACTGCAACATAGAATAGTACATTAAAATGAAGTATGATTAGAACGGCTATTCTTTAAAGGAATGATATGTCGTAGAATTCAATTTTTTAAATGGTTCAGTATCAAATTGCGGCTTCTTCGCTATTGACTTGCACCTCAAAGTTATTGAATCACAATGTACAATTTCACAATTTGACGAGATGTAGAGTTGTCCACGACCCCAAAAACTACAACAAGAAAGAATAAATTTAGATACTTACAAATCCTTGTCGTTCCTTTTCTTTCTGAAGCACTTGTCGAGTTTGAGCGTCATCAAATTTAACAACCGCAGCAAGTACTTTAGCTAATGTAACGGAATGTGTCCCAGATCCAGTGAGATATTCATATAGAATGTTTCTCAAGTACTCTAGTTCTGTGTTCTCCTGTAAAGAATGTAAATGTCGTAAGCTTACAAGCGCCTCATCTAACCTTCGCTCCAATTTTTCATTTGATAATTTTAGCTTATCATTGTTGTCTTGTACCTGTTGCAAATTATTATTTACAGATTTGTTCATGTGCTCTACATCCTTTAATCTCTTTTGTAACATTTTATTTGTATCCTGCAAATTTTCGTATTTTTCTTTCCAATCCATAAACTCACTTGCCTTCATAGCATTATTAGGTTGACTTCCAGCAGGTTTATAGTCATTTTGTGAAGTTAACTGATCTTTCAGCTCTAGATTTTCTTCTATTAGTAACATGTTTTCTCGAATAAGGTCATCCATTTTTTCATTTTTCAAGTCAGATAGGCCTTTATTAGTAGAGCCCTCATCAAAGGCTATTAATTCTCTCATCTTGTCATTTAAGATACTGTTCTCTTTAGATATTTGTGCTAGATACGTTTGTAGTCCGGAAACGTCTGATTGTAATCGCCTGTTTTCTTCCTTAAGTGAGTTATGTTCCACTAGCAGACTATCATATTTTTTAGGTAATTCATCATCATATTTATGTCTGGTTTGATCTGAATGAAGTTCTTCGAGAGCTCGAACTTCGACAAGTTCTTGAATTGGTTCTTGTTCAATATTGATATTTGTTTGCGTATCTTTATCATTGGGTTTATTTATGCGTTCATTTCTTTCTAACTCTTCTATAACAAAGCAGAGCCTGTCCTTCTCTACTTCTATTTCTGCATGGGACTTTCGGACGTCACTTAATTCACATTGAAGACTTTTCACATTATTGGCGATGGTTTCACACTGGTTTTTCAGTGCGATATTTTCTTGATTTAAATCTCTTACATTGTTTTCTAATTTTTCTATGTAAGTCAGATTTTTCTCCATTTTCTTCAATTTTTCATGCAATGAGTCCTCTTTGCCAATCATGTCATTTATTTTAAAAACAAGCTCTTCATTTTCTTTTTTTAAAGTATTTACTACTCCTTCCAGTTTATTTTTTTCGTTTTCTATCTCAATTAATTGCTTCAATTTTGATGAAATATCTTTATATTCTTTTCTTAAACTATCTGATTCAGTTTTTAGTGAAATATTTTCATCTTCCATGTTTTTCAGTTTATCCATAAGAATTGAAGAATCAGAATTTAATTTTTTAATCTTGGTAATTTCTGTGTTTAGTAAAATGTTTTCTTCTTCCACATTTTTTACCTTTTCAACCATGAGAGAATAGTTGTCTTGGAGTTTTCTTAAAATATCTAATTCTGTATTTAATGCTTTATTTTCTTTTTCCACGGCAAGAATTTTAATTCCCATCTGTTGAATGTTTTGTTCCAAGTTTCGACGTTCATCGCTGTCATTTTCTAATTTCATGTGCAGTTGTTGATATTTAGTTTTAAACTCCTCTAATTTATTTATCAATTCTTGTTTTTCTTTCTTTACAGACTTAACTTCTTCTAAAGAAATATCATGTTGTGAAATAATGTACTCCATTTTCTCACTCAAATCAATATTTTCAGTTTCGATAGATTTGACGTCGGTTTTTAGTTTTTCATTTTCTTTTTGGAGGTTACATAATTCTTTTGAGTTTTCGAAATATTGATCGGACAATTTCTTAAGCTCAGTTTGTGCTTGATCATGAGCATTAATTTTGGATTGTAATTTTTCATTCTCTTTTTGCAAATCTTCATTTTTGTTTATAATATTGGAATTTTGTTCTGAAATCTTTAAGAGCTTAGATTGCATCTTTTCGTGATCATTAAGGTTAGATTTCAATTTTTCTTTTTCTCCTTGCAAAGTTTGTAGATCTTTTGTCATCTGTAAATGCAATTGTGATATATTTTTTAGCTCAGAATGTGTAGTTTCATAGTCGTTTTTATACTTTGCACATAAAGCTTGAATAGCTTCTACATCATTTGTTCGCGGTACGTTGTTCAGTAATAAGGTAATACTTTGTTGTATGTTAGGTACTATATCTTTGTTTATTTCTTTCAGTGCTCTAGCCTCTTGTGACACGTCAAGGACAATATTTTGCAAATCTTTTATTTTGTTTGCTAAATTAATGCACGAGCCTTTTATTTTATTATAATTTTCTACTTTACTCTGTAATATTTTGTTTTCGGTTTTCAAATTATTAGTAGCAGTGTTTAATTCTGTATTTAGTTTCTGAATAAGCTCATGATTAGACAATAGTTTTTCAATTTCTGACTGTAACTTTCCAAGCTCTTCTCTTTCTTCTTGAATTTCATATTCCAAATCACTGCATTTATTTTTCCATTTTTCAATTTCGTCAACCATTTCTAATTTTTCATTCGTGCTATCCTCTTCTGAAATTCTTTCCTTTTTGAGAATTTGCAATTCATTGTCCAGGTTATTTATTTGTTGGCTTTTCTTAACATTTTCTTCAGACAACTGGGAGTTTCTATCTTCTAGATAGGTGTTTCTATCAACCATAGCAAGTTTTTCTGCTGTTTCTTGTTTCAACTGTAACTGAAGACATTTGTATTCCTCATCTGCTTTTGATTTCGAATTTTCCAATAATTGACATTTTTGTGTCAGTGTTTGTAATTGTGATTCCAATTCCGTAATTTTCATTTTCGTCGAACTTAGTTCATTAATATCATTGTTAAGTTTTAATTTTTCTTCTTCTAATTGTGCTATACTGTTTTTGTAATCACTCACAACAATATTCAAAGACTGTATTTCGGTTTTGGCGCCAGATAAACTATCTTTAAGCGATTTTATTTCGGCTTCTTTGCTTTCTAATTCTTTATGTATCCTTAATTTGTTTTCAGCTAAAGATATGGCATATTCTTCTTCACGTTTAGTGAAAATTTCAATTTTTTGTTGAAGTTCAGTTATTTCTTCTTGTGCTTTATGTAGGTCAATTTCAAGAGTCGACATTTGTTTTGTTTTATTAAAGTCGTAAGCATTGACTTTATTCTGTAATTCTTCGTTAAGATCGTTTAATTCTAGTACTTTCTGTCGTGTTTCATCTAACTGTTTGATGGTTATTTGCAATTGATCGATTTCTTTATTTTTACTAGCTAGTTCACTTGTTACGAGTTGTAATTCCGTTGTAATCTGGGAGTTTTTCTCTTTTGTGCTTTTAAGTGATTCTTTGTACTTGTTTACCAAAATTTCTAGTTTATCTATTTTAGTATTCAGAGCAGCGATTTCTGAAGTGCAGGCATCGTTATTAGTGTGGTTATTTTCATTGTCTACGGACAAATTTATTAAAGGTGCGTCGTTTACTTCATTTTGATTGCCATTTTCAATATTCACATCATGGCCTACATTGTTTTCTTGTAATAATTTGATTTTTGTGTTAAGTGTGTCAATTTTCATGTTTCTTTCTTCTATTTCAATACGAAGAGCTTTTTCTAGGTGCGCCTGAAATGAACATTGCAATAAATTACCACATGGTTACTTTTTGTTTCTTAGACTCTAATTATTAGCGATGAAGGCGCGATTACTTTTTTTTTACGTGTTTATACGTGGGGCGCACTATAAGTTTCCAAAACGAATAAGAAAAAAAATACTATAAATCGTGTTCAATTTTACTAAAAAAAGAAGCAATCAAACTTTGCACGCGCGCCACTTTTGTTGGTTTCGGCCCATCTCGAAAGACCCATATGCTCGGTTGCTGCTTTGTTTCGGGATCGTAATTATAAATCCATGTTTCATCATCTACTATGACCCACACCAAATTTGACGGCCCTTCGTCGAATCTGGTAAGCATGGCATTGCACCAAGTGACACGATCCGTTTTTTGAGCCTCAGTCAAATTGTGTGGAATCCACCGAGAGCACAGCTTTTTCACACCCAAATGTTTGTGTAGTATTGATTGTATTGTATTTGTGTCCTGTATTTGATCATGCCTATGCCTAAACTTGCCCAAATCTCATGGTATGTCACATGCCTGTCTGTTGATCATACGGTGCGCCGTATCGCAGCATCGATGTTCTTAACCAGCTACCAGTTTGAAACCAGCTATAAATAGTCGTCTTGCATGTTGCTTCATCGCCAAAAGCAGTTTGAAGTCGAGCGAAGCACCGCTGAGATGTTAAATTACACTTAAAAGTCGTAGAAAATCATACTACGAAAATTTTCACAAGTTAAATCCATGGTGATGTAGACAACCAATTACCCAAATGACGCCACAATGTAAAAACAAGTGACAGTCATATGAAACAAACTGTATTCTACAGCCAAAAAGTTCCATTTTCAAATGTTGCAATTACTTTTTAAATATTGTTTATATAAGTGGCCTGTTCCGGAGACTTATAGTGCGCCCTATGTAATAATATGAAAGAAACAAAAAATGTGAGCGGCTGCGCCGCTGTCTATGTAGTTGTTGATTGTGTATTGGTTTTAGGATAAATTCTAATTATATTGAAATATCGCCTCACCTTTGCGCTTTGTTCTAACGAACACTGTTCTCTCAGTTCAGATATTCTCCTCAGCGCTTTATCTTGGGTTTCCACTAATACGCTCTGAAATCATTGTTTCATTATATTACTTATATTGTAAAAAAGGTAATAAAACTAATAAACATCGCGATATTGGTCTGTGTAAAAGAATATGGAACGATTTGTTTAAAAATGTCACTATTTTATAATGAAATTCTGCAAGTATGCTGTGTAATATTTATCGTTGCCTGTCAAGAAGCTTGTTTTGAGATGTTTTTAATTACCCGAGCTTTTGCATTTTCCCTTTCCAACAGTTTATAATGGCGGGCAAGATCAGCGTATTGTGTCCTGTATTTCGTATATCGATCCTGTGTGCGTCGATATGCCGCGTATATTTGATCCTTCGTGACACGCTCCAGATTTACCATGCCACTTGAAAATCCTCTCTCTTCCGCTTCACTTGCTGACACTTCCATGTCAGACTGGAAAGTACCAACTAATTTATTATTATTATTTCACTAGTTTACACACCTGTGTAGACACCTACTTAGTTAGGAAGAACGAAACACACACACACACACACACACACACACACACATATATATATATTTCCAAGGAGCATGACGTAAAAGGGTTTATACCATTTTAGAATCTTGATTAGTTGTGCCAACTTTTGTAAGAAGTTGCCATGGTAGTCTAGGTACATTTTTTTACAGTAAGGGGTGTCAAAGTTACCTTGAAAAAAAAAAAATCTGCTAAAAATTTCAACAAAAAGAACTAAATACATTAATTTTTTGTGCTGAAACTTTAGCAATTCGGGTTTTCTTTGGTATTGTGTTCATTAGCTGAGCTGTTTGGGTTACCGTTATAAAAACTAGAACAGCAAAATTAGCAAATTCGTAATTGTAGTACTAAAAAATGGTAGACAGCTCGTACATTTTCAACATTTTTTAATTCATTAAAATGCTGTTATTACAAAAAAAAACATGATTCCGAGTTTTTAAATATTTTTTTTCTGGGTTGTTACAAACTAGGCAAACACCTGCGCTCAGGTTATCGTTGAGTTTTGGGTCACCCTGTATAATATATAATTATAATACTTGGTATTATAACCGTATTGTATTGTGTATGTCTAACAGCTCAATCATTAAAAATAAGTTACAGTTAAATAATTATAACTTTTACAAAATTATTGCTGTTTAAAGATTGATCACTGAATTGCTTACTTGCAAGTGGTACATGGATGGACTTTCATAACTAGGTAGTCTGAATGATACATCACTGGCAAATGAACTGTTCGATAGTCTTCTTTGTCTTGGCGTTTCCTGTACAACATAATAAGAACAAATATTGTGATAAATTAAATATTTTATAAGAGCGGTGGAAATCTAGTAGGAGACAGGTTTCAATTTTAAACACAATTATTTCAAGAAATAACTGAGTTAAACATACACTATTGAAAAACTAACTCACCATTAAGTCTTGGCTTGTAAAACTCATTGATTCAGTGCTAGTTGGTAGATCCTGTATGGAAGAACTGGGTTGTATCAGGGACACTTCACGGAACGTGTCCTGTTCCTTACTTGGCGATGGCTGTACTTTATCTGGTCGACCTTGTTGACTATCTGAAAATAAATCTTTAGTTTTTTAAGACGGCACTAGCCTACTATTTCTATTTATTCACTGTTTCCTACAACAAAAAAAAAATACAGGTAGGGAGTATGTTATTATTGCACAAAGAAAAGATACATGAAACACAAGTTACAAAGGACATATACAAAGGTGATCTTATCTCTACAAGAGATCTCTTCCAGCCAACCCTAGTCTAGGTGAAAAATGAAGTCTGTGGGACTAATTATTGTACATTTAATTTTATTAAAATTTAAATGTGAGTAAAAAAAATATATACACATATATATTTTATTTTATATAAAGGATGACAATATATACATATGACAGACATACACACCTACATGAACTTTATATACATAAATACATACATACATGCAGAATATATATTATAATCTAAACAAATTACTAGTTTATAATATATGTTACCGGTTAGCTATCTAACGCGTTCGACAGGTAGTACTCTTTTAATTTATGTTTGAAAGATGCCACCGATGGACTGTCACGAATGCCAGCAGGCAGTTTATTCCACATACGAGTTGCACTTACCGTGAAAGAGTTGTGGAGGAATTTCGAGTTGGATTGGGGATTTATTAAGTGATCTAGTGAAAAAAGTGGAGAAAAACGGACAATGAGGAAGTTGGGGGTAATGTAGAATTTTGTAAAGGAGACAAAGAGCGTGCATATCTCGGCGAAGTCGTATTGGTAGCCATTTCAACTTAGTCCGAAATTCAGAGACACGATCATATTTACGAGTACGTAAATCGAATATGAAACGGATTGCCAGATTTTGTAGGCGCTCCAGTTTGTTAAATAGCTCCTCAGTAGGATCCAAATAACAAACATCGGCATAGTCGAGTAGAGGAAGTAGTAAAGACTGAGCAAGCATAACCTTGGTATTGAACGGCAAGGAGAATTGAAGCCGCTTGAGAGAATGGTAGGAAAAATGCATGCGTCGACTAACCTCATTTACCTGTGATCTCCAAGACAGTGTATGATCGATTATCAGACCCAGGTTCTTTGTATTATCAGCATAAGCAAGACTCACTCCATTATACGAATCCTTGGGGAGATTATTAATGTCCAACCTACAGTAAGGTCTGTTGCTACCTAGGATTATTGCCTGTGATTTCGTTGGGTTTACAAGCAAACCAAACGCATCAGCCCAAGACTTCACCACAAGAAGATCTTTATTTATAGCTTCAATGGCAGATAGGGTATTAGCTACATCAAAGTGTCTATAAATTTTCACGTCATCTGCGTATAAGTGGAACGGAGGAGTTATTAGTTTTGTGAGTTAATTTATGAACAGCGAGAAGAGAAGAGGTGAAAGTACACCACCCTGAGACACCCCTGAAGTCAAAGGAGACCATTCAGAATAAGTGTCATCATGCTTGATCCTTTGAAGGCGATTGCGACAGGGGAGAAGTTAAGACAGCAGAGAATGGCAAGATGGATGTCATAGCCGACAGAGTTGAAAGCACTGCTGAAGCCCAGTAACACAATAATGGTAAACAATCGGTTATCCATGGCGTGGCGAATATCATCCGTGACGTTAAGTAAGGCAGTTACTGTGCCAGGACCAGGACGAAAACCGGATTGATATGGACTTATGAGATCATTACGAGAGACAAATGAGAAAAGTTGTTTATGAACAGTGCCTTCGAGGACCATTGACAGGAATGGTAGGATGGAGATAGGACGAAATTGGGAGAAAGCCGTGGAAGTAGCGGATTTAGGGATGGGAATGACATGGCCTAAATTCCAGTCGCTAGGAAAGACGCCAAGTTGCAATTGAACAATTCATAATGTGTGTGATAATTGATGTAATGTCATCCAGGATAGGTATCAGCATGTCACGGCAAATACCATCTTCAGCCACGGCCTTGGAAGTTATGGATAGGATACTTTTCTTAACTATATATTACTCTTCTTAACTATTATTTCTTAACTATATATATATTATCATTATTATAAAGTCAGCTTTTTCAAGGCTTTGTAGCCAAATACAACTGCAACCAGTTTTTTGTGACCGCCAGGATGGCTGGTCGTCTGTGGCATCTGGCAATGAGTGTATATTCAACAATTGCTACCTATTTGCTACTTTCACGAATTAAAAGTATATGCTTCTTACCTAAATTATTTAAAAAAATATAAACGATTGAAAATTTTACGAAGTGCCTGATTAAATTAAAAAGATAAAGTTTTTAGTGCTCTATAGCCATAATATAAAGGGCAGGCGTTGGCACTTCTTCGTATTTTCAATCGTTTATATTTTTTTAACTAATGTAGATGTTGGTTCATCAATAGATGACTTAAATTCGTCATAGCTTTGGGTTTCGTTCACATTACACTTGGCGTTTAACTTCGCCCCACAAAAAAATCACATGGAATGAAATCAGGTGACCTGGTAGGCCAATCCACCAAGCCCTGAGCTCGTTGAGGCTCTCCATCGCATAGTCTTCGAGCTTTGTGAACACTCCAACCACTTTCGATATTAACACGAACCATCTATTACCGACTTAGTGGAACTCAAAGAGTGCCATTCAGCCTTCTTCGCAGACAATGGGAAGTTTTTGCCAACTCTTCAAATGTGGGCAACTGCAACCGCATTCATAACTGGACTTAAGACTGGGTCATCAGATTTAACATTTCAAAATGTAGTATATTGCACCTTGGTTCCCAAAAAAATTATAGTTTATATGGTAATGTTATGAGCTCAGTCAGTCAGCAGAAAGATCTGGGAATTACCATAATTTAAAATTTAAAATGGGAAGAACACATTGGTACCATGGTAAAAAAGGCAAACTCTTTTATATGTCATATGGAGACCTTTTCAAGGGATCACTGTTGAAGTATTTATTAAGATTTACAAGACATATATTAGGTCAATGCTTGAATATGGATTCCAAGTCTGGAGTCCGTACCTTCGGAAGGACATTGATCTATTCGAAAGCGTAAAAGGCGAGCCACCAAAATACCTCAGGCTCTACATCGTTAATCATATGAGGACAGATTGAAATTCCTGGGCCTCACTGCTCTTGAAGAAAGAAGGGTACGGGGTGATCTAATTGAAACTTTTAAAATTCTTCATGGATTCTACAATCTTCCACACCTTCACAACAACGAAAGAACAGTACACTCCAGGAATATCAGGAGTCACAACATGAATATTGTCGGAAGGCAACAGAACGGTTTCAAAGTGGAACAGGTTGCCTGAGAACGTTGTTAATGCTTGCTCAGTGAACACTTTCAAAACCCGGCTGGACAGCTGGTTAAAAAAGAATTTGTGTCTTCTAGGTCATTAAGTTCTTCTAGTGTTTTGTGGACTTTAAAAAAAAGATTCAGAACTATTTGTGAATTCGTGGACTTTATAAAAATTCAACACAGCTTTGATATAGGCATATCAGTTTCAAGCTGCTCGCCTATTAATACTAAATAAATAAATCTTGTAATATTCCCAATGGGAATACATTGTTACGCAATGACGACTGCGATTTGTATTTGTTTGCGTCGATTTGATGTCGCGCGAGGGCCAGACGTGGCGGCGCCAGTCGCTCGAAGAACCGATTATTATTTACTAATATAATAATGTTAAGGAAATCACACGTTAGAAATCATTAGGAAATATTGACATTTTAAAAAAGCAAAAAAGGGATTTATATAATTATTATTTTATTTCACTAATGTGTTGTATTACTGAATCTTATGCACAGGAAATAAAATGGACAGTGATTTTTTATCATCTTGCATATATAATATAAAAAAAAAGTTATGTTTCTAAGTTTTCTCAAATATACCATCTGTACAGCGGTAATATGACAGTACTTCAGATATGGAGCTAACTGGTCAGCCTTTGTATACAGTGCATAAGTGTAATAATTGTAGAAACAGTAGTCATTAAAATGTAAAGAGACTGCATGGTTAATTACATTCTTTTTTGGCACTATGCATTGGTTACCTTTACCAGTATCTAATGCTATTATGATGTTTTTATAAGTTTTTCGTCACTTTGATACATTTTGAAAGATTTACAATATACAATACAATAAGAAAGATTTACATAATGAAAAAAATTTGGATACACTTGGATTTGTCAGATATGCAATTCCTAGTCTAGATAGAGTATTTGAGACAATAACAAAACTGAAATATTTTTTTTAAAGATGCTTCTCCACAAGTACTTTTGATTCATAGAAAAAAAAAAATTGTCAGGTATTATTTCATCAAACTGTATATGGAGATGTAGAAGGGAGTATGGTTAAATAAGTGCATCTTAATTAAAACACACAGTCAGTAAACACACCTACAGATAATATGAAAATTGTTGTCATGGTTCATACAGGGCTACAGTAAAAATGTCATCTATTGTTAAGTGAGGAATTGTTACCATAATAATATACCATGGAATAACCTTTTTTTTAAAACTTACCACTGTCGCCAATGGAGAACAAATCATTGTTAGTAATGTCGGATATGCTGCTGGACGCTGAAGTTACGGCAGCCTGCAATTAAATTCACTTATGTGCAAATGAAAATGTGGAGAGAAATGCTAAAGCTTAAGTACTCTTTGCCTATTTATTGTTGAGGTACAGTTAGAGTATGTAATTTTCAACTAATTAAAGAAGTAATGTCGTCTACGTAGAGGAACCTAGTTTGAGAAACATATCGTATATTTTTTTAATGTTGTATTGTTTATTTTACTTAAGTATTGTCAATGCTTTCCTTTGGTAACAATTTATTGTATATATTTATTCTCTGTCAATTCATTCTAAAGTATGAAAAACATATAGTGAGAATTTCGGTACGATGTTTGCGAAATGGGAACAATTAAGATAATATGTGATTCATAGAATAATACTTGGGCAGCCTGGGCGAACTGTTGGATTCTTTGAGGTGAAGACTTTACTTCCTCCGCTAGCTTGTCTTTTAATTTTTTAAACATCTTTACCAGATTTTACATTAGTAAAGAATTTATCCATTAAATTAACGAAAGATTACCAATTTATTTATCAGTCATTGACAGACTGCTGACATACATAAAAATGACACATCACGTCAGAATTTTCGTTTATAAATTTCGTTCGATACAATAGTTCTGTTTTTTTAAATACTAGTTTCAGCTTGGATATAAGTACTTGAGCCATGTCATGTGGCATTGAGTAGCGGTCTGGAATACGACCCTTAGGTTCGTATTCTAGAACTCTACTCACTGCTCAAGTCAGGACTTGAGTATGATTTAAATCACTAGAAATCATACTCAAGTCCTTGCCATTAGGGTCGTAATTCCAGTGCTTGAGATCATACTAAAGTCCTGACTTGAGCATTGAGTAAAGTTCTGGAATACGACCCTTACTCTCTTGTTTGGGCTTTCTAAATAGTCTCATAAGCGCCTGGAGTCAATAATATTTATTTGTATTTTTTATTTTACTTTGTATTCGTAATTAATGAAATTTTCAGGATAAACTCTTTTGTTATTTATTTTTAAATAAGGAATATAGTTCTAACTTTCTTCATCACTATAACTTTCTTCGTATTTTCTTCATAATATACTTAAAATAAAATTAACCTGTGTAAAAACTGCACTCGTACTTCAGCTCGCCATTTTTTTTCCTTTTTCCAATAGTTCTGTCATTTTCGTTGGTTCATGGAAAAATTTCCATTTTGAAAAAATTATATTTTTCAGAAAAATAAATATTTTCCGGATGTTTTTCCCTTAATTTTCGCCTTCACATTTCGCTATTTGACTCATTATGTGAATACAAATTTAAAGTTTTGAATTATTCACATTGATTCGGTCAGTATCCAATGTTGTGGTTTTTTGATTAATTTGTGCATTAATATTTGATAATCGCGAAATAGTATACAAAAATTAAATTTCACATTATTCTTCTCGTTTTGCAAGAATGTATTATCGCTTGTTAACAGAAGACAAAACATAAATCATAGATTAATAAGTAACAGAGTGTTCTGACTACACATTAACGGAGTATGTATAATTACAGATATTCTATCTCACGAAGGCGGGTGAGCCAAAGGTGTTGTTACGCGTGTACATGCACATTGTTTTAGTGTGCGTAAGCTCAGGAGCGCTCAGTTGCGATCTCGAGCTCGTCCAGATCACTTGTGCTAATTGTGTTCGCGTCAGATTGTCCAAATGAGTACCGTCAGCATGGAAACAAAACAAAGAAAAGTCGTCCGTAGTGAGGTATTGTAATTTTCTCTTCTATAATAATAATAAGGCATTATTTTTATTTTATAGTAATATATCGTTATTTTTTGTTGCGTTATATGAATTTAAAATAATGTAAGCCTTTTTTTGGAATAATCAAAATAATTAATAGTATGGTTAGATTAGGTTTACTTGCCCGTTAAAATTAATAATTTGTTAGTTTATAAATAAATATAGAATCTCAATGTCTAGTATTGTACAGTAACCTAGACCACGTGTGGAGCAAACTTTCAAAAGCTTTGTTTTCTTTTCCTGTTTACTTTGCCGACAATATTTTATAACCTCTCTTTTGTTACCCGCCTGTTCTATTTTCGCAGAAACAATCTTTTTTTACATTGCCGATATTTGTTAACAATTTGTTTTTCTAATTCTACATCTGTTAACAATTTCTATATTCTTTTGTTTTAGGGTCGAAGCATGATAGCCAGCGTTTATCATTTCTTGAAAGAAGAATATGAATTTACTATAGCGAATCAAGAACCAAATTGTGATTTATCTCACTTACGCAACATATCACAACGCACTGCTGATGCCACAGGCGTTAGCCTACGAACGGTGCAGCGTATATTAAAAGAAGAGAAAGAGTTGCCATCCACTTCCTCGAATTTTACATCTCCCATGAAAAAGAGAAGGAAGAGAGATAATAAAATGGAAATAGATAATCTTACAGCAGATGTAATTCGGAGCACAATAAACAATTTCCACATTGCACATAAAGAAATTCCAACACTTGTTAAAATAAAATCAGTTTTATCTGAAAAAATTAGTTTTGACGGTTGCCTAGAAACACTTCGCAAATTGTTACAGAAATTGGGGTACAAGTGGCGTAAAATTGAAAACAATAGAAAAGTTTTGGTAGAGCGTCATGATATACAAATGTGGCGATTAAAATATTTAAAAAAGATGGCAGAATATCGCTCTCAAGAGCGACCAATTGTCTACACTGACGAAAGTTACGTCCTAACGACGCATGTGCGTACTAATACCTGGGCGAAAAAAAAAGAATCCACACCATTTTTAAAAAAAATCAGCACAGGTACCCGTTTTATTTTAGTGCACGCGGGCACAAAAGATGGATTTATAAAAAATGCGAAATTGATGTACAAGGCCAATTCGACAGTGGGAGATTATCACTCAAATATGAGTTACGAAAACTACGTCAAATGGCTCAACGAGAAACTGTTGCCCAATTTGCCTGCCCGTTCTGTCATAGTTTTAGACAATGCGTCGTATCACAACACGCGTGCTGAAAAAATACCGACATCAGCATCAAGAAAAGATGAGATGCAACAATGGCTCACAAATAAAGGCATAGGGTTTGATGAAAGTCTGAGAAAAGTGGAATTGTACGACATAATAAAAAAACATAAGAAAGAGTTTGTAACATTTAAAATTGACGAGTTCATCAAAAGCAAAGGATTTGATGTCTTACGCCTTCCCCTCTACCATCCAGAATTAAACGCTATCGAAAACGTATGGGGAATTATAAAAAATTACATTGCTTCGAGAAACATCGAGCAAAATATAACAAGTACAGACATATTAATAAATGAAAGTATTGATAATGTCAGCAGCGAAACGTGGCGTAATACTTGTAGCCGTGTTGAAAAAATAGAAAAAGAATATTTAAAATATTTTGATTTAGATTTTGAATTTGTAATAAATTTGCAAGATGATAGTGATGACGACAGCATGACAGAATCGTCTTCAGACTTTGAATAAATGATATTTGTATGCAATCTACCTATAATATTTTATTATACCTATATACTAAGTAATAACAATTGACAAGCTTAACAAATTATAATATAAGTTTCAAACGAAAATTAATAATTAAAAAATATTTACGATTGTTATGCTATCGCTACGTGAACTTACGCACACAAAGGCGCTTATCTGTACACGTCACTACTACAACTATTGCTCACCCGCCTTCGTGAGATAGAATATCTGTATCAAAATATATAAATTTAAAAAAGACTAGGCTGCATGAAGATCGTTGCCTTTCCGCAAGGTAAAGTAAATATTGATGTTATGTTTTCTCATAACTTCAATATTTTTAACAACTCAACTGTATTTTTTTACTTAATTTGTTTTTATTTTTAGTAATATAATAATTATAATTAAGGTCAGGTGGGGTAAGACGAACATACTTTATTTCAAGACAAATGTTATGAGCTCTAGGAGGAATAACTAGCTATAAAAAAAAGTGTAAAAAATAATTTTGGGGCAAGAGGAACATACAAGTTAAAGTCAAGGGTGACAAATTAAAGAAAAGTCAACCTGTTATGATTTTTATTAGTACAAACATTGACTTACAATTATATGGACGTCGGGTCCGCGCTAAAAAGTGTCCGCACTTGTAAGGCGCTAAAATCGTATACAGAGCGCGACACTCCGCTTTAGTCTTCATTTGTTCTACTGACAGCGCGATACTGCGATGACATTACAATTTAAATTTCGAATAGGTTGACTTGGGACATTTTTTTCGTGGTTTTTGTATTAGACCCGTCGTCCATTTATTTA
This sequence comes from Hyposmocoma kahamanoa, assembly GCF_003589595.1. Lineage (NCBI taxonomy): Eukaryota > Metazoa > Arthropoda > Insecta > Lepidoptera > Cosmopterigidae > Hyposmocoma > Hyposmocoma kahamanoa. The sequence goes on from NW_020653945.1 coordinate 16,994,413, forward strand.
TAAGTCAATGAGTACAAAGCATATTATAGACACATTTTTAACCACTCGTTTACAAATCAACACTTTAAGTAACTTAAGTACTTTTTAAACATCGTCATAATAGAAAAACAATGTTTGGTCCAAAAATAAATTTATACTTTTAACAAAATGTATTCTTCTCTAGTCACCATAACCACTCTACTTTGAAAACCGTTTCAGAGTCGTTTTTAGATAACCTCCAAAAATGTGTCCCTTTCAATAATGTTTTTGTTATTACATGAATGCTAAGCATTATTTATTTAATATGATATTGATTGCTTAGTCTGTGTTACATATAAAAAGACTACTTTACTATGTCACAGTAATAAATAAAAATTAAAAAACTGGGCAATTTCTCATTCATGGGAGCCGGTTCCACGTCGCCCTAATTATAAGAAACGAAGAAAAAAATTAAATACTCGTGGAAATCGAAGTATTTCCCATCGAGGATAAACTCTAATAACTTACACGTCGAATACATACCGTAATTTTCCAATTTATTATAAACAAACATGTTTTCTTGGGGATACAAAATGTGTTTCAATTTGTCTTATCATTAGTTTCAATTCAACTAAAAGCCTCTTAATAACAAAAGTTCATACCGCATCACTTTCACCTTTCGTACACGTGAGAAGGAGCTCCTGTGGGGTTGGAGTGTACACAGTGAAGTAACCTGTGAATCTCCGTTTTAGCAAAAAATCGACTTAAATACCAATTTCAGCGCTAGTGACTAAATCGTTCTCATTCATGTGAAGCAATATATCTAAATGAGTATTAAGTAATAGTTTTATAAACTTTATTGTACATCAATTAGACAAAGGGAACTTTAAAATCTATGCACTTTTATAACGGTCCAGCATATTTTACACACTTGACAATTAAAAATGTATCCAAATATCATTATTGTCGCTCTCATTCTTGTCTACTTTTAAGTGAAATTGTTACTTTAAGCCAAACATTTACTTGAAATATAACAATGAAATGGTGATAGTGGTGGTGATGATGGTGATGAAGATGATGATGGTGGTAATGATTATAGTGATGATGGTGATGCTTGTGATGATAATGTGAATGGTAATGATGCTGATGATAATGGTGATCATGATGATAATGTTGATGGTGATGATGATGATATATTGATGTACAATAAAGCTTATATGACTTTAACAAAATACTTATTTAGATTTATTTACTAATTACATATAGATAGATAGATGGTCTTACACGGATGAGAAGGATTTTGATATAAGAAGTTACATTATTTGTTACATGTTAAATGTTGTAGAATGTTTTTTGAGAACGATAAAATGTGTATTATTATAATTTCTCATTACTGTGCAGTCTTTCTCATTTATGTTTATGAGAAAATCATTCGTGTTACTGCAATCTCATTCGTGTGATCTAAAATATCGTTTCTTGTTGTATTTAACTAAAATATTTCTGTGATTTTATAATGATTGACATTGCTTGAACTTATTTGTACGTTTAAGGCCTTAAAACCAAAAGAAAAAAGGATTTTACTTTTTACTCAAAAAGTGCCATTCAAATTCGAAAAGTGAAATTCACCCTTCACTAAATCAATTGAAATTTGGTATAGAAGTAGTGCGGCCACGTAGCTAAAGTGCAATGAGCCATTTTTGTGTTTCTTCTTAGATTACGTTATTATTTTAGAGCTTATGCAAATTTTTTTTAGTTTTCGACTAAAATATTATATTTTCTAAAAATTCCTGATGGAAAAATGTGCTACCAGAATTTTACTGCTGGCTTTAAAAACTACCTTTGTAAGACGTGTGATTGTTTACACATAAAATTGTAGTGGTGTAATTATTGTAACCATGTAGACGAAGTCACTTAAATTTTACCAAAATTTACGATTATAATAAAAAATTTGAACAAATTTAACTTAATTTCTTAAAAGTATATATGTATAGGTATAAAATTATATATGTGTATGGATATACAGTTGTGTTTGTTCGAATGTGACAATATTCCATTATGACAATTCATCGAAAAGTTTGTCGCCCCTGGCACGGGGGAAGAGGAACATACGTTTCTCTTACGTACTAGGTACTTACGGGGTAAGAGAAATATTGATGGGTCTAGGCCCTCTTACCCCAACAATGTTTTTGGCAGTTAGAATTTTGATACCAATGAATTCGTGTAATTTCGACGCTGGAAAGCGATCTTGTCGTATCTCGAAAAATAGCAAAATGAGTTTTTTATATATTTGGAATCAGAAAAAAAATCCGCATTTTTTGGTCTAGGCGTCATAATTCTATGACGATATTTTTTCGTTATACGACGTCCATTTTTGTCACTGATTTTTTACGTAACACACGGAAATATTAACGCTTTCATAATTAACAAAACATATTCTGTACTAAATAAAGTATACATCTCTAAATGCAACATAACTAAAGAGAAAAGCCGCTTTGCGACCGCTTCGATTCCCGGTAGCGTATATGGCTTTCCGTATACAGTACGTTCCTCAAGGAGAGACGAGGTAGGTTCGCTTTTCTAAGGGGCTAAACAATTGAAATACCGTACCAGTATGTCCCCTCAAAGCGACGAATTAGATACGCCTTTCCATCTACCGTATGAGTTTAAGCCATTAAAAACCCATATTAAGTACGACCACTAGGGGATGAATTAGGTACGGCTTTTCGTAAGAAATGCTCGTAAGAAAGCGTCTCTGATTCATCACGTCTCGAGTACTTACTTAAACAAAATATCTGCTGTAATATAGAATTTGTGTATTTATTAAAGTTAAAAGGAATACAATTACAAAATTAATCATTATCAATATGTATATTTAAACAGTTTTTATCAAATACATGATAAATTTATTGAAAAAAACAAGTGCTATTACAGACTGAATTACATATTGAATTTTTCGAAGACAAAAATTAAATGTTATCCATTACATGTTATCTATTACAAAATATACTATAGAAATTAAGTAAGTGATGGTAAGGTAAGTGTCTACTATACACTTTGAAATTCTCGTTATTCGTTCTTTCATACTTCAATAATTGAAAATCAGCCACAAGTTTTATTAACTAGACCTGTAAATCGTTCTTCATCCATTTTAAATAATCTTAACTCAAACACAAACGATATCAATTAGAAATTATGCCGCGAATTACGAAAAAATACATGCAAGATCGAAATGAACTGTGACACTGCACTCGCGCGAAATCAGTTGTTATTTATATCATTATTTCTGGTCTATTTAGAAACATGCCAATATCACCAAACGTGCAACTAATTAGAGCTTAGAGTCGTCTATTTTGGAGGTGTTTATTGGCATTGTAGGTGAGACGGACTGAGATAGCTTCCGTGTTTATTATTTGCGTTTTGCACTGTTTATTTAAAACAATAAGAGACAATATCGTTTGAACTATGTATGACCTTTGAGTTTTTGATTCTCAAATTACTCGACGTGACGAATTAGAGACGCTTTTTTACGAGTGTTTCTTACGAAAACCCGTATCTAATTCGTCCCCTAATGGACTTACCAAATACGGTTTTTCAATCGCTTAAACTTATGTGGTAACTGGAAATGTGTATCTAATTGGTTATTTCGAGGGGACATACTGTGTACGGTATTTCAGTTGTTTAGACCCTTAGAAAAGCGTACCGAACTCGTCTCTCCTTGGGGGACGTACTGTATACGGGAAGCCATATAGGTACGCTTCCCTGTAGGACCAATTTGGAAAATAAACTTTTGTAAATTGGTTCTGGCCTGGGTGTTATTTCCTTTGCTCTAGGATCCGGGTTTTATTCTTGGTACACGGTAAACTTGAGAAATTAACTTTTCAACATTGTTTTATGAAGGTATTACACACACTGTGTACATTCACAGAGTTATTGTTATCAATTCTTCTTCTTCTTCTTAAAGTACCTCTTCCATGCTGAAGATTGGCCGTCATCTGCTTCCCGTATCCGTCTCTATCAGCAGCCAACCGAGACAGCTGTTCGACTGAGGCAATGCCACTCCCGGATGTTCCGCAGCCACGATTTCTTTCTTCGCCCAGCGTGTCTCTTTCTCAGCGAGACAAAGAGAAAGAATACAGAGAAAAACACTTATACCTACTTAATTGTCAACATAAAACTACCCCTTATTGCATACATCACATAAACTAAGGTTGGTAACTTTAGGAAGAGGGATTACATGGGCATTTCGCTACAAAAATGGGAAAACCCAGACACAATCGAGAAATTTTGAGATCGTGATAATAGGGAGAATACATTCTAAAATACATATTACCATAACTCTACTTATGTCATCATGTCCAACAGATTTGATGGTCAAAATCACGTTCCTGAAAATAAAAAAAAAATTAAAATTTTAGCATATCTCTAATAAGCGAAACACCATGTTGTTTGGTGTGGGGTCTAAAGCGGCAGTTTTGAGCAAAGTTGGTAGTCATTTCAGGTTGAAATGAGGTTGAAAGAAGAAGTTACGCTACACGAATTTTGCGGTTTACCTACATCAATGAATTTCAAGAATTTCCAAGTGTTAACGGGAGATGAATGTAGCATATTTTCATAAATATGTTTACGTTTGGTTGCTCTTACTATCAGATTACATCTATTTCTTACAGCCTTAAAATCGAGTCAATTTTCCTCACGTTAATGTAGCAGGAAAAATTAGTAACAAATAAAAAATTCATGTTTTCAAGCAATTGACGTGTTGAGTGCACTTGTATTTTCTAAATGCACGATATCGCCTTTCATAGTAATACGGACTGCTCGAGTTAACCACGGCGCGAGAGGATGCTTTAGTTTGGTTGTCGAATTGGCACATAAGTGTCAAATAGTTTTAGGACTGCCGAATTTAGAGAAGACACCGCATAAAGGATGGGAAAAAATCTTAGAGGATGGAAAAAAAAAGGAAAAAAAGGAGACCCCGCCTCATTGACTGTCAATGCTGACAATGTAGGCCCCGAATCAATAGCTCGCGCGCTTATAGTCTAAGCTCGCGCGTCTTCTTTCAACACTGGTATGTCAAGTCTTGCGAAGCTACAAAGTGATTGAACTATGACAGGCTGTGCCTTACGTGGTTTAATTTTGTAATTCAAGTACATGAGGAAAATTTTTGTAATAATATTAAACTACCGTACATAGTTATTTTTACTTGACATTGGCAAAATCATTGATTATTTCGATGGAGCCATAACATTTAAAAGAAGAAGAAGAGGTAATGTCGTAAAAAACCTGGACGGAAAATTGTCCAGCCCCACCTACGTGATCGATAGTGGAGGAGGATAAGATCTACCCAGGTATCCGTCGCGTCTACATTGTGATGAGTAAGCTCAAGAAGTAGAAAGGTTAAAGCTGCGGACTCCTTCACTGTCTTCAATGAGCGAGCTATCGTGCTATCTTTCAAAAGGTCGGTATTAAAATCACCCATGGTTATTTGATGTGTGTATTCAGCGCTAAAGGGTGAAAGTAAAGATTCAAACGAAGAAAATAAATCTATAGAAGGAGCGCAATATACAACACCAAGAGTCACTTTTGTAACCTTGATCTCGACGCGCAAGTGTTCCAAAGAGTTGGATTCTCTTCTTCTCCCTCTATAGCAGTGCCTCCAGCGATAAACGGAATAAGACGAGTTATGCCCTTTTGTTTTTATTGCACCATTCCGATTACATAACATATCAAAAGGACATCTCTCTAGCAGTCTCCTAACGTCGTTTTCTTTATTACACTAAAGGCAAACTTACTGTTTCTAAAGGCATAATTTTAGTTATAGAACATTTTTTATTAGTCTAACGGTACAAGTGCTTTCAACTCAAAAGATAACTACAGATATAATTTTACACAAAGACACTTCGTATTGTTCCATAATGACGGGGAAGAAAATTCTGTTTGTTCCACTTGTCCAGTGCATTTTTCAATCTTGATTTGATTTGATATTATTATTATTATTGTTATAGCCATAGAACAGTCACAGTCAAATGAACAAGTCGAATTATGTCTTAAAGTTTGTTTACATAAGTCGTGTTATTACCGTTAAGCACACATAAACAAGAACGCAACTCGAAAAAAACTTAAAATTATTTATAAAATATGACTGAATGTTTAACCAGTACCAATTAAACGAAGGCTTAGATGTATGCTTAAAGCTAGAAATCATAAAATGTACTAATAATATATGCGAACAACTAATAATCAATAAGAATATGGATTTTGCCTCTCTTGAAAAGTGTCGATTTTGAGTTATTCTTTTTTTCACTGGAGGCACTGATATAGAGGGAGAAGAAGAAAGTATTTTGAACGGGATGTCATTACGGAGGTAAATAGCAACAACTCCGCACACGCACTCGTGCGATCATTCTGGAGTAGGTAACACAAAACCAGGAAGATCAAAAGAAGTAGAAGCAAGGTTTCGTTTAAGCCAGGATTCTGAAATGAGAATAGCATGAATATTAGAAGAAGAGAAAATGTCAAGCAGGTCGTTATTAGTGGCTAGGGATGCTTTGAGCTTTAATATGGTAAACGTTCAGATGGTTCGTGAAATTTTGAAATTCGCGCGTTAATGTGTCGCCTAGGGTATCAGCATTAAGAAATTCAGATTCTGCGTTATCAAGAGAAAGAAAAGACGAAGACGAGTTGCAAGCCAAGTGAAAAGAGCCATCATCTGACATTATGTATTGGGTAGGTACGTATATAATAATAAACAAATATCAATATACAAGGACAAAAATTTAGAAGAATTTGGTTCTGTGTAGCCCACCAGTTTTTACAATTTTTCGGGAATTTTCCACTATTTCAAATTTTTCGGAATAACCAACACTTTTCGCTATTGTTAATATTTTTTTAAAGCTTATTAATGTTGCCTTGCACATAACTGGGCAAAGTCAGTCAGATAATCATTTATTCCATAGGTAAAATTTTTACACTTGGAAACAATTTGAAATTTGTAAATATGAATTAACAACTTAAAATCAAACTACTGAATAGCATCTGATTGGTACCTATCATGGATAGGGTCAAGAGCACATCAAGCTTAAGACTTAAGTCCAACTCTGTGCCGCTTTCGTTAACAAAGGTCCAAAGTACAATGTCAAGCTTGATGTGCTCTTGACTGTACATAGCGCACGTGCGCGCATGCAACCAAATACTGTTGTAACTCAAAATTGTGGAATTGAGAAAAATGATTTAAAAATTAAAAAAAATCTGGATCTTATTAGGAATAAAGTGGCTATTTTTATTTGAACACGATATTTAGTTATCCATTTATAAACGAGAATATACATTTATTGGTTTAATTACACAATTTGAGTTACGACGGTATTTGGTTGCATGTGCGATGGATAATGTACAAAATAAGAAATTGTACAACAACACACGTACCGTACATAATTATCGCCATGCAATATTTGAATTTAGTAAAACTGATTATAAGTATTACTTAGTATTATTAAGAGGTAACATGCGCAGTACATTTTAATAAATTTCAATAAATTGCCGGAGTGTTTTAATGTTATCCGTCTTAACGGCTAAGCAATCTAGGAATTCCTATTACTTTGTTAGATATCGGCTGTATAACAATATGATTAGGCTGACAATATAATTATTAGGATTTTGCCCTAAAAATCTTCTGGCACCCCACATATTGTTAGCCACCCTGCTGAGTTTCTTTAAGTATAGTTTTTATCCCTCTAGTGTGATGATGAACTTTTACGACTTGTTCGTCTCGTCAGTTGAAATTATAAAAAATGTACATACAAGTTTGTATTTTGGACAACATAAAAATAATAGACGTACTGCCAATCTTATCATTTATTACAGGTATACTTCAGGCCTATAGTGAAATAATTAAAAAATGCCACTAGCTTACATTATAATTTTATATTAATAGTGGAGAGATGATATGTGTTCTAAGCTAAAAAAAGGAACGTTTACAATATTTATTACAAAACGTTCCGATAAAGCAATATGAAATTCGTCTGCTACATTGCTGGTGTACCCTTGGTAACTTTATTTAGTAGGAAGCACTTTTTTGTAATGGTGGTGATGAGGAGATATTTATCTTCGCGTTGGGTATACACCGTTGCCTCTTCCAAACGCCGATACATATTTAGCCCATACATATCTTAACCTTCGTTATCTCTGCACCTGACAACGATGAGATTTCTTCCAATGTAATTAATTATATCAGGAGATATGAAAATAAATATAAAAAATTAAAACAAAGGAGCTAATCATTAAACTGCCTCCATGGCCGAACGGTTACCATGCCGGACTGCCACGCAGAGGTCCCAGAACCCCGATTCAGAACTCTTCGATATTTTAACCGAATCGTTCGATTGGATTTCGTTCTCGTCGCTATTCAGAACATTCGGGTTAATCGTTCGATTCGGATTCGGATTCGGATAAGGGGGGCTACTCTGGATCTCCGTCCCACATCCGTCCGAAACAATTACTGTCAAATAAATAATATTCAACAAAATTAAAAGACAAATATCAAGTATGAAGCTTCATTCGCATCACGCGTCTTTTCATTTGGTATAAAGTATTGCTTATTTGGCAGTAATTGTTTCGGACGGGTGTCGGACAGAGATCGAGAGTAGACCCCCAGATATCGTTATCCAACAGCGTTTACGGAGTTAGTCAGTGCAATAGATAATAAGAAAAATGAAAACTCTTTTAAATAAAGTCTGGATTTTGTTCAATTTTATTAATTTATTTTAATGAACAATAAGAGATTTCCATATTACATTCTTGCTTTGTAAAGAATAGGAAGTTCGGTAACTTTCATTCGATAACAATGTTCTGAATAACATTTGTAGCCTTCGCCGATCGAGAAGTTCATTTGTACCATTGATGGTACAAATCAATGGTACTATAGACACTAAGGCAGAAGTTCCAGTAATCGTACGGGTGTGATGTTATTTGGGTTCGGTTTCGAATGCGACAGTTTGACGCTCGATTCGGCGGTTCCGAATAAAAATCAACAGAAATCGTACGATATCAAATCGAATCGGTCGACAACAGAGTTATCGTAAGGTTTTGAATCCACCCCCAGGTTCGATTCCCGGGCCGAGAGAAATATTTGTATGGCCTACATTTATCTCTCATGAGTATGGGTGTAATTTGTGGTTTATCTCTCATGAGTATGGGTGTAATTTGTGGTTGTCTATGTGTGTGTCCATGGCAGCCGCGACACAGGGTTTCCCTAGTGCGGGGCTATGTTGAGTGTGTGCGTTATTATTAATCATTATCCAATTATTAAGTATATAATTTGTACGTTACGATACGTAGACGTACGATCGATTAGTGAAACCTAGGGTACAGTATCAAGAGTATGTCAAGCTTGACACTGATTTAAATTCAATTCTACTGCGTTTACGATAAAAACGGTCCAAAATGTCAAGTACAGTCAAGTACAAGATCAAGAGCACTTCAAGCTTAACACTTACGATTTAAATCCAACTGTATGCCGCTTACGATTAGAACGGTCTAAAGTACAAAGTGCCAAGCTTGATATGTTCTTGACTGTACCAGTGGGGCTAGCACGACAGGGCGAGAAACGACATAGAAGCGCGAGATATTGGTATGTCGCGATCCGGTAGCACGACGGTGCTTGTCGAGTCGCATTTATTTGTCATTGCAACATTTGTCTGTCGATTGACAGATGCGTGCGACACGCTCTCGCAGTGCGTAGCACGATTGTTTATTTCGAGCCAAATATCTCGCATTTAAACGTCAAAGTGCGAGATATTTGTCTTTGAGGCTTAGGGTGCGCGACAGAGGAATAAAAGTTAATGTTTTTGTTTTTATCAATATATTACTAGAAAAAAATATCATTTCTACTTAACATATAGGTACTCTAATTATTCTTTTCTCTTATTCTTACTCTATTTATAATAATATTTTTATCTACTGATATTTATTTATTAGATTTTATATTATTTATGTTATATTTTTTTAATCCTATCGCTCTTTCTTTCTTCAGTGATTATAATTTTTGTAAGTATATATATTTTGGAGTGGAGTGGATTAGGCGAAGGTTTGTCAAGAACATAGCAGGTGGAGGTCCATAGTCTCTGTCTACTCCGATGGAAAGTAAGCGTAATGATATAGATAGATAGATAGATAAACACTTTATTGCTCACACACAAGGACAAGAATAGTAACATAAACAACTTAAAGCTAATGTGGGCAAAGGCGGTCTTATCACTAAAAGCGATCTCTTCCAGATAACCTTTGAGTTAGAGGAAAGCTAATCGGAGCGGGAGACGTAGTGTGCCAATTTCACAAATTAAAAAAAAATACAAAATAAATGAAATAAAAACACATAGTAATTTATAAAATATTTAATAAACAGCTATATATTATACCTATGTATATATAAATATACCTAAATAAACTTATACTTACTAATAAATATTCACACGTTGCAGACTAGGACCGTGTTAGAAGATATTTACGCAATCCGGTTTTGTAAATAAAAATAGGTAGCGACTTAGAATGTCAGATTTCAAATGGGAGATCGTTCCACAATTTTGCAGCCTTAATCGTAAAAGAATTATGTATGTATGTATATGTATTTTTTATTTATTTGAGTATTTTATTTTTATTAGTGCAAGAACAATATTTGTATTAAATTCGTATTCAATAGCAGTTTTTGCGCCCTCAACTAATTATTGCCTTTAATTTTATCCTGTAACTCGGAAGTTGTCTGGAAGAATCTTAAAATAAAGCCGCTTGTTGTTGTACCCGTCTTTTGGTTTTTTAAATGTATTTTGTTCTTGTGTGCAATAAAAAATATTTGTATAGTGTTTTATAAAAATAACTTTATAAAAAATATAATGTAGAATACAGTTAGAATATAATACTATGACTTGTGTCAGGCTTAAATGAGTATTTCTATAGAAAATACGTAAATATAATTTTACAAGTGGTTAAATGATAGTACAACTTTGATAAATCAATTTATTTTCATACAGGTAACTAACAATTAAAGGTTTTGAGATAAATAATCACTAATTAAAGTAATCAGTGTTATTACCTAAGTAAAGAGGCTTAATCCACAGTGAAAAAATGGTTATGACCATACAAGTAGTATTTTTTTTTATCTCAGGATCAGGTATCGTCTTCTAACTCAGAGTCTAGTAGACTTCCAAGCTGTACCTCCATCACATTTATTTCTGCTATGTCTGACAATAACGACTTAAGTGATAAGCAAACTCTGCCAAGCCACGTCTAAAAAATAAAGAATACTTATTAAAAACAGTACAATAACCTGTTGTATGTATTTATGTATGTGAATAACATGTATACATTCACCAACAACATGTATACCAACCGCTCCGATGCATTTTCACATATACCTTATAATGAGTAACATAAGATATGTGTATACACATTTTTGAGCGAGGTTAGGTAAGTTGGTAGGTTGTATACATGTTAGTGCCCTTGACTGTGCCTATGACAGCCAACAAGTTGAAATTTTGTATAAACTCTATATTAGTAATAAGGGAAACGGGTACTTCCTATTTGTTCCATGAATCTGTAACGTCACAGAACTGACGAAATCTTTTATCCCCCAGCTGTTTCATGACTGAAGTAATGAAACAAATAATTTGTCTTGTCTTTTCAATACAATTTTTAAGAAATACTACTAACGTGCTTCTACTTCACCACGCTTTTGTCCGACCCTGCTTTCTTTAGCAATTGCTGCAAGCGGAGACGTTCGACTTCCATCTTCTGGCACGACATGTAGTCCATCAGGTTTTATTAAATTTATTAGCTTCGTACTCTGAAATTATATAAAGTTTGACTACATTAGTTACATAGTAAATAACACTAAGCTAAACTAGGTGCATACCATTGTATTCTACGGTAAACGCAAGTAATGTATACATGCTATCACAAGCATAATGCAAATACATTCAATTGCAGTAACATTTACTTTTACAATTTTATTATGTATTTTGTAAACGATTTTCTGTTTCGTTGAAACAAGTTAGTATATCTAAAACAATTTGTTCGAAAATAATGTACGAGTGCAATTCAACAAATGACAGTACTATAACTACCGAAAGTCGTAAGAAAAGCAAAATTAATTCAATAAAAACTTACATTTTTCCTAATTAGCGCCATGTTGATTCAAAATCACTTAGGGTCGTATTCCAGAACTCTACTCAATCCTCAAGTCAGGACTTGAGTATGATTTAAAGACTAAACTAGAAATCATACTCAAGTCCTTGCCATTAGGGCCGTATTTCCAGTGCTTGAAATTATACTCAAGTTCTGACTTGAGCATTGAGTAGAGCTCTGGAATACGACCCTTAGAATTTCGACAGATGTGACGTCAATGTGTTTTCTAATTCACTCAATGAAGGAATGAAACGGTGTATCTCTATCACCGATTCGGTGTTGTCACATAAGAATATAACGCAAGTTGAATATTTTTTATGTAAATGGTAACACATACTATGTCGCCCGCAACTGAAGCTACTCGCGGAGCCTACGTTTGTCGGCATGTCATGTCGTGCTACGTAAAACGGTAAAAATTGACAACTGCGAGAGAGTTTTGTCGTCTCGCTAGTGGCGTCGCGCTTTTACAGCGTGCTAGCCCTATTGGAGATATAAATATTCTACGCCCATCAGGATCTATGAGTGAGACGGAGACATATGTATCTTTGATGTCGTAGTAAAAATAAAGTGCGATTAAATTGGTTTATTTTAATAATATAATTAGAGTGAGGCCGCGAACCTCCACTGGCATCCAGGGGTCTGTAGACCGCAGGTTACGAAACGATGTGCTATTGTCGGTAAATAAAGGCGCAACAGGATGCATCATATGCCGTGTTGCAGTTATTGCGGTTTATCAACAACTTTTCCTACTTTTCAAGTTCAGGTAAATCAGTGTTTCGTGGTTTCTCTTTATAAACGGAAGTAATTTCCTGTTATTTCAACAGTGGGCTCTTAACGATGCATGGGGTAAGGTTGTAAGTTTTACAAGAGTATTCAAATCTTCTGATTTTCTGGGTAAAATAAAATAAAAAACAAATATATAGAAAAGATAACAAACCGCAGAGCATAGTTCTTACCTATCTGTACTTACCTATTTAACACGTTTCTACCTACAATCACCATTAATGTAGATAACTTACTTTACTAAAGATGTCATTATCATCTTATTACCGAAAACTGGCAATTACTTATAGCAATACACATTGACAATCGTACAAGACCTAGTGGTGTTTGATGTCGTTAGTAGGCGTATATATACGTGAATAATTGCATACAGGTTGTAATTATAAATCGTAAGCTAACCCGCGACTACTACCCGTCCGTCGTCGTTCTCGTTCTGGTGGTCTAACTTCCTCTAAAGCAGGGCTAGGTCTAAAGCATCCTTGTGTGAATCCGTACCATAGAGCTAATACCATGATAGCTAAGAGGCCCAGGACCATCACCACTTGGACGTTGGAGTCACGAAAGTCGACACAGACATCTTTTTTGAAAAACCCCACATTTGATCCGGATGAGGTAGTTTTTCTCTGCCTTTCGGGCCTTTCGGGTCTTTCTGGCTTTTCGGGCCTTTCGGGCCTTTCGGGTTTTGTTTTCTGACTTTTTTGACCTCTAATTTCGCCATTTCTGGCCATAGTCTTATGGCCAGAGCCCCGGTCGCGTTCGAACGGGTTGTCTGCGTCGGTATTATTAACGTGGCGTTCTCTTGTCATTTTTTAAAAGTACTTGCCTGCTTTCGAATTTGGGTACACTTATTTATATTGTATTTTCAAACATTATTCTATAGTTTTTGTGGCAAACGGATCATTTGCCATTAAATAAATCCATGATTATTGCATACGTAGTCTAACTTGTAGTTTTGTATTAGTTTGATACATATGTCAAAAGCGCATAAGAATAAACAACAAATGACAATGGCAATAAAAAGCAGAGATATTATTTTTGTTTATCTTCTTTCGAATCGTAGACTTTTAGTTCACAACGAGACACAGTGGGCCCATATTGATAATTCTTGGACATAGGAATAACTTGTGGAGTATTGAGCTAACAACTTTTATTCTTGTATACTTTCTTGAAAAGTTGATAGTTTCGGTATATACCTATATTTTATTTTTTATCTCAAAATATACGAAAATGTGATGTGCGTGAGTTACTTACAGTATAGTTCCAATAATTTTCTAAGTAGAAAAAAATATCCTTCGGCATGTACTAGCGGCTTTGTAAATAAAGGTGCGGCAAAATTGATAACTTTTTTAACAAATAATAATCTCAGTACAGAGTACTAAAAAAACCGACCTCAAAAGTACGTGGGAATTACGTCTATTTGCTAAGTTTTATTGAAATATCCCCTAGTTCGCCACTATACAGGACTTGAACTTGAGATAATAATAATCGGTTCTCACTACTCAAAGTGTATCGAGAGAAAAACGCCTTGAATTAGAGAAATAGCAAAATCAACCATTAAAATAATTGCTCCTAAATTAAAGTTAGGCGCTATTTATAAAAATGAATCTTCATGCGCGAACAGCCACCCTTAAAGGTGGATGATTTTCTTCAAAATAAAATGGGACCACTATGGAAGTACCCCCTTCCCAACAAAAAAAGAATCATGAAAATCGGTTCACAAATACCGGGGTTATCACGTAACATACATACAAAAAAAAAAGAAAAAAAAGAACATACAGTCGAATTGAGAACCTCAGCCTTTTTTGAAATCGGTTAAACACATGAACTTCGACTAAAGAAAAAATAATTTTAGGGTAATTTAGAGAGTCTTATAACATAACACGAAAGTTAAGTGGAAACTAGTATATTTTGTTAAAAAACAAATAACAAATCTAAAATTTTGCCACCTTTTTACTCGTAAAGTCGCAAGTAGCTGCAGATGGATTATTTTTTCTTTATAGAGAATTATTGGACCTACACTGTAAATATACCACACACATTACATTTCCCTACATTTGAGATAAAAAAGAAAATGTTTTTTTCGATTCGGATTCGGATACGATGTCGTTATCCAACAGCATTTACAGATTAGTCGGTGAAATAGATTGAAAAAAATGAAAATCCTAGGAAATGAAACTATTTTTCCGGATTTAAATCGCGTATATTTGTTTTTTCAAACAAACCGACGTTTCGGGCCCTTTACAGGTCCCATGGTCACGGTTGACATGGTGAAAAATAGTTTCATTTCCTATGTGTAACAATCGCGAAAACCTAAGAACTCGAAATGAAAATCCTTTTATATACATTTTTAAGACTCTAAAGGCCTAAAATATAGGAATGCATTAGTCTTGCATTAAAATAAATTGATAAAATTGAACAAAACCCAAACTTTATTTACTAGTATAAGACATTTCCATATTACATTCTTGCTTTGTAAACAATCGGACGTTCGGTAACTTTTATTCGATAACTATGTTCTGAATAACGTTTGTAGCCTTTGCCGGTCGAGAAGTACTTTCACAATCGAGCTATAAGCACAAAATGAGTAGAGTCACTAATGACGCACTTATTATAAAACATAATAGACTCACAACTAGTGGTTGTGGGAGTGAGTGCTAAAATAGCGATCAATCAGAGAAGAGCATCGCTCGATGACTAATTTGTTTTGCACTTACTATTGCAACAAAACAAATTAGTCATTAAAGTTACGATGCATAACAAAATAAATTAATAATTCAATAATTCCTATTCTAATATTTATTTCGTTTCAGTCTTTAGAGTACCCACCAAAAATAAAATGAATGAATCTTCCGAGTGCTAAGATGTATATTTAAAAAAAAAATACTTTTATATATATTCCATATATAATATATTCCATCCATTACCTACAGAATTGTTATAGGTAAATTACAAGTACTAATAATAACTACGTATAGTAAACAGTGTGTAGCGAAATTTTATTCCAAAAATTTAGAATTTGTCGGATTTTCCTTACAATAATTAAAATACCACATGAGATTCACTTTTCACTTGACGTGCATTTAATATGCACCAATATGGGTAACAAAACAAACGACCCATCAACGGATGTCAACATAACGAACAACGCATAAAGCCCGACCACCCAGCATAAATTAGGTATTAAAAAACACCGGAAATTCAGCTATTTTCAAAATGTTTGAAATTATTATTTACTCATGGGAACAATTTTCGAAATACAGAGTTGTACCGTGACTGTGATAACTTTTAAAAGCTGATTGTTTCAGAGAAAAAATTTTTAGTTTTTTCGTTTGGAGAAATAAACATTTTATTTTTTTACTCGAAATTTATGAAAATGTAATGCGTGTGGTATATTTACAGTATAGGTACAATCATTCTCTATCAAGAAAAAACTAATCCATCTGTAGGTACTTGCTGCTTTACGAGTAAAAAGGTGGCAAAATTTTAGATTTGTTATTTATTTTTTAACACAATATATTAATTTCTACATAACTTTCGTGTTATTATTATAACACACTCTAAATTACACTTAAATAATTTTTTCTTTAGTCGAAGCTCATCTATTTTGTTAAAAAAGCACATGAAAAAGTTAGCAATTTTGCCACATCTTTACTTACAAAGCCGCAAGTATATGCAGATAGATTATTTTTTTCTACATAGAGAATAATTGGAACTACTAATACACTCACATTACATTTTCGTACATTTTGAGAAAAAAAATAATATGTATATTTCTCCATACAATTTTTTTTCTTCTCCTAAATTATCAACTTTTAAAGAAATTATACAAGAATAAAAGTTGTTAGGAATGTTATTATCTATCACATACAAAAAATTAGCTCGATACACCACAAGTTATTCCTATGTCCAAGAATTATCAGTTTGGGCCCACGCTGCGAAGTCACTAACTGCAACCAAAATGGAGAAAGGAGAATGTATACTGCATCATAACCTTGGATAGTTTTAAGACATTTTGGTCTATATAAATTTCTATATTTATTTATTTATTTATTTATTTAGTTTTTTTAGTTTATAGATATTATAACGAGTAACAAAATTGTCCAGAAGACTGAGTTGTCTCCCACTCTCACACGCCTATATCGCCTCTCACTTGAGACTAGCCCTAGATCGTGGAAGCTTGCAAACGTACAACCTGTGCCAAAAAAAGGAAGCAGAGCTGACCCTGTCAACTAACACTATCTCAGTCACTTCCATACTCTGCAAGACTATGAAACGTGTACTCAACAACCGTCTTCTGTCGTGCCTTGAAGACAACGACCTCCCCAGTGATCGCCAGTACGGATTCCGGCGAGGGCGATTTACTGAGGATCTTGTGTATGCCTGTCACATATGGAGCGGGGCTATAGAAAAGCAAGGCGAAGCACTTGCAGTGTCTTTAGACATTTCTAAAGCCTTTGACAGGGTCTGGCACGCAAGCCTTTTAAGTAAGCTTTCCCCTCTTATGGGCTTCCCACTGACCTTTGCAATTTGGTCTCGGATTTCTTGAGAGAGCGTTCGTTGCGAGTAGTCTTACTCTACCGAACTCTACTACTCTACTCTGCTACTCTTTCGAACATATGGCGATAGACGCCGGAGTTCCTCAGGGTTCCGTACTGTCTGCAACTCTTTTTCTGCTGCATATCAATGATATGTTAATTCCAGGTATTTTTGCGTATTCTGATGACAGCATAGTTGTAGATAGGTACTTCACCAATGCAAGGGTCAGTGGAGAGGTAATCCAGTCTTGTCGAGAGTCCATGGTCAGCAGTTTGGATTTGACACTCAAGGCAGTCTTCGAATGGGGCGATGCCAATCTAGTCAAATTTAACGTTATCAAAACTCAGGCGTGTTTATTCTCCACAAAACGGAGTCCCTTTGAGCTGACTCCGACTTTTCGTGATGTATCCATACCGATAGCCGACCGTCTCCAGCTGCTTGGAATGGACCTGTCGTCCAATTTGAACTTCGGCAGATACATTGAATCCATGGCCAAAAATGCAACAAGGAAGCTTGACATCCTTTCCAGGGTGAGGCGTTACTTTACACCGGGACAGTTGCTCCAGCTGTACCAAGTACAAGTCCGGACGTGTTTGGAGTACTGCTACCACCTTTGGGATGGCTCTGGTATATACCAACTGGCCACCTTGGATTCAATCAACAACCGTGGCAAGAGGCTTATAAGTGACTCAGAATTGGTGAAGGCGAAGCTGCAGATCCTTGAATATCGCCGTAAAGTTGCCTGCTTATCGGTACTTTACAGGATATATCACGGAGAGTGTGCGATGGAATTACACGATTTAATTCCTCTTTCCCCTTTCCATCATCGGGGGACCAGACGTAGGCTTGGGTACCACCCCTATGTTGTGGATATTCCAAAGATTCGCACGAAGCGTTACGCTTCCACAGTTATATGGCGAACGGCTATGGAGTGGAATTCCCTGCATGCAGACTTATTCCCTGAACGCTATAACTTGGACCTTTTCTAGGCGAGAGTGAATAGGCATTATTTAGGTGTGCATGCTCGATCGTCGGCTTCATCGTCACTTTCCATCAAGTGAGATGGAGGTCAAATGCGCACTTACTTTTCATAAAATAACAGTACGGTTAATAAACGTTTTTTGTGATTTAATTTGTATTTTTTTCCAATGTCCTAATTTCGATGGAGACTATCTATTTAGATGATCCAATAAAATTTCATTTTCAATATTTTTCGACGTACTTCACATTTTAAGGGTCCCTTTATGTATAGGTATATTCTTTTTGGGATTAATTTTAGTGTAATACTAAATCATAATTTTTACTTAAAACTCAAAATTAAAAAAACATTCTCATTATAACTTTTTTATAAAAAAACCGACCTCAAAAGTTCGTGGAAGTACATCTATAAACTGCGTCCGTGGCTGAACGGTTACCAAAACGGCTGCCACGCAGAGGTTCCAAATTCGATTACCGGGTCGGGGGAAATATTTGTATCGCCTACATTTATTTTCTCTCGAGAATTTGGATGTAATTTGTGGTTGTCAAAGTGTGTGTCCATGGCACCCGCAACACAGGGTTTCCCTAGTGCGGGGCTATGTTGAGTGTGTGCGTTGTTATTTATTTATTTATTTTTATTTATTTATTTATATCAGGTAACAAAAAGACCCATGTATACATACCTTATAGACTAACATACATAACAATATAAAAACAAAATACAAAAAGTAACATACATACAATATAATAATAAAAAAACTAATCTACACGTTTTCACTTATCGGCGACGTGCGGCGCAATCTGGTGTCAGGTAACCGGCCGCAGAATCGCCGATATATGATACCCTTCGGCCAAAATTCCTCTTTCATGAAGGACGAAAGATGTTCGGTCGGTATTCTCACCACAAACGAATTAAAGTTCACGTTGCGGCGAGACTCCAACCGCTCGACCCTCAGGGTGTAATTGGCTTTATGCATGATATAATCCTCTATCTCCTCAGACTGCGTGGAGTAATGCAGCCGCGACAGGTACATCAACGTCGTCGGTACGGCAGGACGCAGCAGGAAGTTCGGTCCTGTCGGTGCTGTGCCACACTGGTTACGGCTGGTGGGCTTCCTCTTCCTCTTCACCACCTTTGTGAAGCCATACTCGTCGCACTGGACCGTCTGCCTCTGTGGTTTTGCAACTTCAGAGACAGCCGATTGCCGCCGCTCGAATTTCGAAGTGGCGGGACGGCTAGTTGAAACGGCTACAGCCGTTTATTATTATTATTATTATTATCTATTTGCCAAGTTTTATTGGGATCGTTTGCCGGAAAGTGCGCGAAACCGGATTCATATCATGGTTTGCCACTCTTAGAGAAGGAATATTTTTTTCAAATTTAAATGGGATCAGTGCTGAGGTACCCTCTTTCCAACAAAGAAAGAACCATCAAAAACAGTTCACAAATGCCGTAATAAAGGCGTAACACAAAAAATAGTACTAGGAATGTTAGTATTAGACGCGTACAATAGCAAATCGTCGGCGTATAGTAAAATTCCAACTTTGTCCTGGAGAGCAATCTCTAAGGTCGTAGGTATAAGATATTTTAAAGAATTGGACTAAGTACAGATCCCTGAGGAAGTCCCCTCCATACTAGGCTGAACATTACACGTAGGAAACACACCTCAGGACTCTATAGATATGGTGAACCATTTCTATGTGAACGCCGGTCCTAATCTAGCACACTCCGTCATGCAAGCCTCGCGGTCTAATCCTAGTCGTTACTTGGTTGAACGATGTAGTGGTGATTCATTTGTTTTATTGGAGACGAATGGACAAGAGGTAGAGCATTTAATTAACACTGTAAAAGCAGATTGTGCAACGGGATGGGATGGTATTTCTAGAAATTTATTAAGATGATACAAACACCTTATTATACCGCCGCTCACTTATATATGTAATTTGAGCATTTTTACGGGAGTCTTTCCTGATCAATTCAAACGGGCTATTGTACACCCAATTTACAAAGCGGGGGATCGAAAACTTTTAAACAATCATAGGCCCATCTCTGTCCTGCCAGGCTTGTCAAAGATCCTCGAGCGCATTCTAAACAACAGGTTGGTAAATTATCTGGAAACTGTCCAATTTCTATCAGGTAACCAGTACGGGTTTCGATTGGGTAGATCCACTTCTGACGCAGTCCATAATTTGGTCGATCATGTTGTTGTCAGCTTGGATAAGCGGTACGGGTGTTTTGGTGTGTTTTTGGATTTGGCTAAGACCTTTGATACTGTTTCGATACCCCGACTTCTGCATAAGCTCCAGGTATTGGGACTGAGGGGCCTGCAGTTCAATATTTTTAATAATAATAATAATAATAATTATTATTTATTTATTTAAGATCATTGATCCACTTTGTTAGTAACAATCAAAAACTTAGGACTATGTTAGTAAATTACACTTAATAAAATAATTAAAATAGAAACACTTAAAAACAAATATTACAAATTTACAATAGGTACGCGTAATTAGAATTCATGTCACCAGCCCTTCTTGGTGACATGAATTCTGGTCCAGTGGCACAGTATCGGACACGCTACATTCTCCGATATGGTGTTCAGAAGGCTGTTACCGTTGCCACGCATCCTGCTCATGGTCGACGAAATGCGTTTCCGGACTACTGCGTCAAAACCGTCGGTACGCGCTTCCACAAACATGCCGGACGCACTACAGAACGGGGGCAGCCGCAACAGCATTCTGAAGGTGTTATTATGGTTATGGATAGGGATATCCAGCTCTAAGTTATCTGTGAGCGCATCGGTCACCCAGTGACCCAGGTATTTAAACTGCTTCACTTGCTTGAGAGGA
Organism: Hyposmocoma kahamanoa; assembly: GCF_003589595.1. Taxonomy (NCBI): domain Eukaryota; kingdom Metazoa; phylum Arthropoda; class Insecta; order Lepidoptera; family Cosmopterigidae; genus Hyposmocoma; species Hyposmocoma kahamanoa. Next base: position 17,015,692 of record NW_020653945.1, read on the forward strand.
GCACCATCTAGTGTAATAGATGGAACAGTGTTATATGTTTTCGTGCCCGCCTTGAAAACTAGCAGCTCACTTTTCTTAGCATTATACCTGAGTCCATGGGCCACCGCATATTGCTCACAGATTTTCAACAACCTCCTCAAGGCACCGACTGAGGGGCCCAACAGCACCATATCATCAGCATAACTAATATTGTTGATGATACGGCCCCCAATCGAGCACCCCACCCTAGCACCGCTGAGCTGCTCAATTAGTCCGTTTATGTACAGGTTGAACAACTTGGGAGACGTCAATCCCCCCTGCCTCACCCCGCTGTGCAACCTGTACACATTCGAAAAACTGTTTCCCCATCTCACGACATTCGACTGGCTTCCGTACCAGTACTTTAACAGCAACAGGTGTTCTGTTGATAGAGTAGTCTCTGAAGCAATTTTCCTCCAGAGTACGTCATAGGAAACCAGGTCGAATGCCCTGGAGAGGACCAGAAAACAAGCAAATACAGGTGTGCGTCGGTCTGTATAGTAGCGAATGGAGTGCTTGAGGCAGTACATTGCAGACTCTGTGGAGAGTCCGGGTTTGAAACCGAACTGAGCGTCATGAAGTTTCATATTATTACATAACCGCTTATTTATTTATTTATTTTTATTTATTTATTTATTTTAAACACTAAGAATATTACAAAAATATATATACATCACACCCTTAAACCTACATTGGTTTGTCCGGGTGCTGCACGTTCTCCTTAATTACATCTTAATTATCAATCACCGCATCCAATACTTTAGCCGTTATTGTGGCTAATGAAATGGGTCTATAGTTTTCTTTGTCCGACACATCTCCAGTCTTGTTCTTGGTAATCGGAACTACTATAGTTTTCATTAAATTTTCAGGCATGTACGATTGTCCAATACACAAATTAAAAAGTAGGGCTAACACTCTCGGGAGATGTACACCTCCTTTCTGTAAATGCTCCACACTGAGACCGTCGTGTCCAGGTGACTTGCCGCGAGTCATATGCCTAATAATTTCCGCGATCTCCTTTACTGTAACGTGCTCGAATGAGTCACCTGAACCGACCCCCGCGGGGGGCACTCCCAGTGAGGGGCCAAGAGGAGATTGCACCTGGAAATGTTTCATGAACAAATCTGTTATTTGACTAGGCTCACTGACACCATTGACGCTCACAGGAATACCCGGTTTGGGGTTCAGTTTGTTTGTGGACTTCCAGAAACGGTCAAAATTCTTTTTAGAGTGTTGAGAAGCTATAATGTCCATTCTAATTTGTTCTTGATTATTTTGACACCATTTTAATTTCGTTTTAAACAAACTTCTACACTTACACACATTTACAAAACATAACCCGTGTCTAGGTCGCCCCTGTAAACACCATAAACGAAAATGTAGTTGAGCCTCACAGTAAGCGGCCTTAACGTGTTTATTCCAGCCAACAATACATCTACGCTTTCGGTTACTAACATTACGTGTTTTGCTTGCAATTGCAGCATTGCTTAAAGAATTAATTATATTGTTATACAATTTGTCTATAACGTGTCTATGACTCACGCTAGAACACATTTTATCAGCACAAAACCGAAGGTCAGGGGGATAGTCAACATCCCTGAGCAACGTATTACATACATCCATATATTTATTTATTTGCACGTTATCCTTTTCGCCCCACTTTACCCTATTCAAATCATTAGTTGTATGAACGTATTTGGATTTTATTACGTTAAAATTACAATTTATTTCTAGTGGGAAGTGGTCAGACCAGAATACATCATAAAGCACTCTTACACCTACAATAGTTTGTTTGGCTGCCTCAGTCACTACACAATGGTCTAGCCAACTTCGCGATCCATATACATCACTAACATAGGTGTACGTACCTGAGTCACTGCCTAACATATCCAGGTCTACACACGATCAACACTGATCCTTGCAGAAACTCACTAGCTCCATTCCAAACACTTCACCCGGATGGGCATTAAAATCCCCTAATACGTACACTGACTCTATTCCACTATTGTCTATTATTGCACTAATTTCACTCAAACATTCGACAAACTCGCTTAGATTATTAATTGCATTCGTGGGCATATACACACATACTACGAGTATGATACGGTCACCAAGTGTTATTTTGACTGCTGCGAGACGCACATTATTGCAAGGTATCACCGTCACATCAGAGAAAACCGATTTCTTCCACAAGATTGCTACACCCCCGTACGGTCTCCCACGAAGGATTTCTGACGTCGTGTCAACAGCAGATTTACCAGTAAAATCAAAGTCAGCATCGATACCGCCCAATAACGCGACATCATGCGGCAAAAGCCAGGTCTCCTGTAGCGCTATCAAATCAGCCGTCTGACATAAGCCCCGTATGCAGTCAACAGAACGCATAGCTGATCTGCAGTTAAAACTGACTAGTTTACATATATTGTCACTGTTATTATTCATTACTATTAGCTATATTTTCATTTCTAACAAAATCTTTTTTCACATAATTATAATCATCATTCTTAATGTAAACAAAACGACGGTATGTTACGCCCTCAGGCCACAGTCCGTCGTTTAAGAATAACTGCAACTTGGTGTGTGGTACAAACACTTTGTATGCATTATAATTTCTTTTCTTAGAACTTTTAATTTTCTTTAGAGAGATAGTTGTATCCGTTTTTTGGGCAATGTAGTTAATAATGTCTTGCTCTGACGTCTGTTTATCGACATTGTTTATAAACAGAGGGATCATGATATCGGCCGATTTAAACTTCTGATTTAAGTTTTTTTGAGAGCTATCTCACAGGTAGGTCCCAATGTGTTAGAATTGGTGATTATACTAGCGTTTCCCAACTTATCACCTTTGGGGTCCCTCAGGGAACTATTCTGGGTCCTACTCTTTTCCTGGTGTATATTGATGACCTTTGTAATTTAGAACTTCAAAACTGTAAAATTTTCTCATATGCTGATGACACTGCACTGATATTCACCGGGGTAAATTGGAATGAAGTTTATCAATCCGCCCAGTTGGGCTTTGACGTGGTGAGGGAGTGGCTAGAAGACAATCTGCTCACACTTAATGTAGACAAGACTAGAGTGGTGCCTTTTTCTATACGTAACCATACTCTACCGCAAAACTATCTTAAGTTTGCTGTTATCTCCACCCAGGTGCCGGGATCTGAGGCTGTCGTTTTGAAAACTGTCAACAGCATAAAATATCTTGGTTTGCTACTTGACTCTACACTCAACTTTAGACAATACTTACATCTACTGTCAGCGCGCATCCGTAAGCGAATTTATATTTTTAAATGTCTTCGTCATGTGGCAGACCCCAACATCATGAAAATGGTGTATCTTGCTCTAGTACAAAGTTTACTAACCTATTGCATTACTAGTTGGGGTGCAGCTGCTAAAGGTAATTTTATTCTTATAGAAAGAGCGCAAAGAGCTTTACTAAAGGTTGCCTGCTTCAAACCCTACCGGTTCCCAACGAGAGATCTTTACTCAAGTTCTAACTGTTAGACAGTTATTCGTTCTCTGGACTGTTTTGAAGCAATATTCCCTCACTCCGTACGACAGCGCCTCTAATAGACGACATTGCATAGTGGGTACTTCTGACCGTCTCAGGACTGCCTTCACTCATAGATTTTTTTGTTTCCTGGGATGTTTTCTGTACAATGCACTCCACCGTGAACTAAACATCTTTCAACTTAATAAGTTCGAATGTAAAAAAAAGTTGGCAAACTGGCTGCAAGGATTGAATTACGATGAAACTGAAGCTTTGCTTCATCCGATTGCATGACTCAAGGACCTATTTATTTATTTATTTTTGGTGCTTTGGGTAGAGTAGGATCTCTATATGTATATATATATATATATATATATATATATATATCCGTAACTACGCACACGCGCGCACATACACATACACAAACACACACATAATACAACACGCACTCACAGTCAAATATCTTAAACGTGCAAAAAAGTTTTTAAATTTAATTTTAATTTAAGTTTGATCTTTTAGGTGTGTATAGTGTGTTGCTGAGTCGTATCCTTTTCCTCGCTTGAGCCACTACGCACACTTACTAACTTAAATTAATAAATCACTTGTTGTTTTCTTTTTAGTTGTAATTTTAGATATAAGTGTGTGTAGTGTTTCAAATTCAGTGAATAAACTTCTTTCTTTCTTTCTTCTATAGTTCAATAATGTCAAATGTATTTTTTCACTATTTAAATGTTTTTCCTTTATAAACAATTAATCTTAGTAATACCTTAAGATTGTCATGTGTCACTTCCAAGGGTGAGAGCCTGGTGACTTGTAGTACAGGCGTTAAGCCTTTAACAAGCACCAGCTCCCAAAAATAAGTTATTGCATGTATCTTAAATTACTAAGAACTATATGTACGTATTTATGTGGAGGAATAAACATTATTATTATTATTATTAACATAACAGAACCGCCGTCAAGACATAAATTGATGCGCCTTTCAGACTACATATTGATTACAAAATTTGAAAGTAATCAGGTACATTGAGATCGTATTTTTTTTTGTAATAGATATAATAACATTATCCTACGCTGCACTAATGTCTACAAATGTCAAGAGTACTGACTTGTTATTAGTAAAGGCGAGGCGAATGTCAGTAACCAACATGCTAATACCGTTATTTTTACTTTTACTAAATCCAAATTGGTTGTTTGATAGTAATTTTTTACTTTCTAAGAACCATTCCAATTTATTTTTAATTAAATGTTCTGCAATTTTAGCTACAGAGGAAAGGGCTCATTGCAGCCGATCGGACGCAACGTGCATCCATCGGTTACCCGCCGCCCTAACCAGGTCATCCGGACACCTAGTAGGAGGTCGTCCCACTGAACGCCTTCCAATTCGTGGTCTCCATTCAAGAACTTTTCTGTCCCAACGGCCGTTAGTTCTACGAGCTATGTGCCCTGCCCACTGCCACTTCAACTTGCTAATCCTTCGAGCTATGTCGGTGATTTTCGTTCTTCTACGGATCTCCTCATTTCTGATTCGATCACGTAGAGAAATGCCGAGCATTGCTCACTCCATAGCTTGTTGAGTGACTTTGAGCTTTTTTATAAGGCCCATAGTAAGTGACCACGTCTCAGAGCCGTAGGTCATCGCTGGCAACACGCACTGCTCGAAGACTTTGATCTTCAAGGACTGCGGTATTGTGGACGAGAAGACGTCCTGGAGCTTCCCAAAAGCTGCCCAACCGAGTCGGATTCGACGATTGACCTCTTTCTCGAAGTTGGCCCTGCGTAGATGGAACCTTCGAGCAAGGCTGAATTAAAGAGCCTCTGAAGGACTCTTGGTACCAGTGTACCTTGCGGCGGGTCCGGAAGAATTTTGACCCAACCGTGTGGACAGTCTCCACCAACTTCTTGCTAATCTCGTCCACAGAGAAGCAGTCCTGTAGGCAGTCGAAACGATTTTAAAGTTCGAGCCGAAACTTTTCGGGGACATTTATATGGGCACCGCTGGGTCGCAGAGTGGACTTCAGAAGTCGTGACCTCTCACGTTTAACATCAATATTCGACAGGCTTCTTGCCATCCTGTGATCGATTCTAGTTTTCAGCCTATTGATCACCGAAACAATGTTGAATATCTGTCTCTTGTCGGTCAATATGAAGTCTATCTCATTCCTTGTGACATCATCGGGACTTAACCAGGTCCATTTTGAGGCGGTTTCTGGAAGAAGGAGTTCATCATAAAGAGTCCTTTGCCATGAAGTCGACCAGCCTTTGGCCCCTGGAATTTCGCTGCCCATAACCAAATTTCCCCACTCTCGGCTCATCAACCATTCGACTGCACAGTTTGGCGTTGAAGTCCCCCATGACAACATTGAAGTATGTTCTGGAGGTATGCATGGCTTGACTTATGTCCTCACACATAACCTCTACCTTCTCATCTGGGTGTGTCGAGACCAGTGCGTAGACCTGTATGACCTTCAGCGAGTTGCGCTTGGATAGTGTGAGTATAAAGTAAGCAACCCTGCTCGACACACTCCCGATGAATGTAATGTTTCCAATAAGGAATTTGTGGACGATAAACCCGACACCACCCCGGGACTGCTGGTCACCTTCCCTGAAGTAGAACAAGTTGCCGGATTTCAGGGCTATCGTGTCCTCCCCCTCTCTACGGACTTCCGACAGCCCCACGATATCCCAGTGCAACTTGTCCACCTTCTCTTCCAGCTCGACGATCCCCTCGTCCGACCGCAATGTGCGTGTCGTGCGTTGTACATTGCCAGGGCCAAGGTCGTTCGACGGTCGAATCCCACCCGGAGATTAGAACCCCTGGTGCCAGAGCTTCCACGACATCCGTCAGTGCCTCGGTTGCTACTGGCGCCGCCGGGCACTTGGGGATGCTTTTCTGTGCTATACCTACATTCGGGGGTGTTAGATCATTTCCCCGCCACGCTCTGGTCCAATGCATATTGGCAGGTGTTGGTAGGATAGTGTTATTATATCCATATTACAAAAAAAAATTAGATCTCAACGTACCTGATTACTTTCAAACTTTGTAATCAATATGTTGTCGGAAAGGCGCATCAATTTACGTCTTGACGGCGGTTCGTTATGTCCAGCCTAGTATAGAGGTGACTTCCTCATGGATCTGGATTTAGTCCAATTCTTTACAATATTTATACCTACGACCTAGAGGTTGCTCTCCAGGACAAAGTTAGAATTTTACAATACGTCGACGATTTGCTGTTGTACGCATCTGATACTAACATTCCTAGTATTTTTTTGTGTTACGTCATTATTCCGGCATTTATGAACTGTTTTTGATGATTCTTTTGTTAGAAAGCGGGTGCCTCAGTACTGATTCCATTTAAATTTGAAGAAAATATTCCACCTCTAAGGGTAGCAAACTAGGGGATGAATCCGGTTTCGCGCTCTTTCCGGCAACCGATTCCAATTAAACTTGGCAAATAGATGTACAGGTTCCACTCTTCTGTTCTCGATCTTCATTAATTCAATTTCCCGCAGTCTAACCTCATTCTACCACCTGTATGCAGATGATTTACAAATTTACACTCACCGGCAACATCAAAACCTGCACGAAGCCATTGAGGAAATCAATAATGATCTCCGTCATATATATATATATATATACTCCATGTATGTCAATATGATACGATAATATGGTCTCAAACTTAACGCAACGAAAACGCAAATGATTGTTATTGGGAGTTCTAGAATGGTATCCAAGATAGATTGGTTTCGTTTGCCACACGTTATTATTGACGACACCTACATTAAAATTAGTGGCAATGTAAAATATCTGGGTATACTCATTAACAGGCAGCTATCTTGGGCACCACAATTAGCCGAGACCAGTCGAAAATTATTTGCGTCTGCCGCATCTCTTAGCCGGTTACATAACTTCTTGCCTATTACCACCAAAATTGCGCTTGCCTAAACACTTATTCTTCCAATTCTCGATTATGGTAATGTCTGCTATCTGGATTTAACCGAAGAACAGGTCAACAAGCTCGAATGTCTACAAAACTTTTGCATCCGTTTCATTTATGGTCTTAGAAAATTTGATCATGTTTCCATTTACCGCAAGGAGCTGAAGTGGTTACCCATTAGACTTCGTCGGAATGCTTATTCTTAATCTTCTTCATGGCATCTTATTCATTCCTCACACACCACCTTATCTTAAGGAGCGATTTGAATTCGCCCATCAGTCCAACCCCCGACTTCTGCGCTTATCTTCAACTCTCCAGCTGAAGATACCCTTGCATACCTCCCAGTACTACAACAAGTCCTTTACTGTTCAGGCTATTCTTTTGTGGAACGCTTTTATGTTTTAGAAATTTTATTATATACAGTTGTAGGAATATATAGTAGTTTATGATATTCATATATATGTATTGGTTTCATTATTTATAAATATATTTATATTTGTATTTATTTATCGTTTTTCTATTCATTGATTAGTAATTCTTCATACACCGCCGTCTTTTTCCTGTAAGTTATAAAATTACTTCCATGCAAAGGTTGTCTGGCAGAAATCGCTTAAAGCGATAAAACCGCCCATTGTATTACCGCTTATTTTTAATTTAACTGTATTTGATTTGTTTCCTTTTTGGGTGTACAATAAAGAATAGAGTATTGTATTGTTTTAAAAAAGATTGCGCATTTCATTTCCCCAGTGCTCACCCATCTTATAAACTGTTGCATCAATACAGGTTCCTTTCCCGATGCTTTTAAAAAATCCATTGTGCATCCAATCTATAAGGCGGGGGACAGACAAAGTGCTAGTAACTATAGGCCTATCTCTATTCTCGGCTCTCTATCTAAAGTTTTTGAACGCATTAATAATAATAATAATAACAAAGCACATACTCAACATAGCCCCGCACTAGGGAAAACCTGTGTCGCGGGTGCCATAGACACACATACAGACAACCACAAATTACACCCAAACTCACGAGAGAAATAAATGTAGACCATACAAATATTTCTCCCGGCCCGGGAATCGAACCTGGGACCTCTGTGTGGCAGTCCGGTATGGTAACCGTTCGGCCACGGCCACTATACAGATGATGCTGTTCATGACTTTACAGATCTTTTGGTTAAAGAACTTGACAGGGGAAAGAAATGTATCTCTACATTTATCGAACTCGCGAAAGCCTTCGATACAATCCCCGTCTCAGGCCTCATAGAGAAGCTAAACAAAATTGGCATTAGAGGAACCCAATTGAGTTTACTTACAGATTACCTCACAAATAGAACCAACGCGTCAGACTTGGGGACTACCTGAGTGACGAACTCGTAGTATTGTCGGCCCAACCCTCTTCCTGTGCTAAATTAATGAGCTCTGTCAACTACAAATACCTCACTGTAACATAATTGAATACGCAGATGATCTCTTACTTTCAGCGGTGATTCTTGGAAGGAGGTGTTTATCCGCCCAAAAGGGTGTTAATATTGTAAATCATTGGCTAGCAGCAAATTCCTTAACACCGAATGCTGATAAAACGAAATATATAATTATAAATATATAATTCTGGTGTACTGTATCCCCATTTGGGGTGCGGCGTCAAAGACTAAATTCTTAGAGTTGGAACGAGCACAACGATCACTAATTAAAGTTATGTACTTTAAAACGATTAGACATTCTACTGAAGACCTTTATCACTTGAGCAGTCTCCTCTCGGTTAGAAAATTGTATGTGCTGTTAATCATTATGAAAAAACATAAGATTGTACCATTTGACGCAAATGTGGACAATAAAAGGAGGAAAGATAAGGTACCGTATTTGCCAGTAAGCAATACACTAGATGCTCGGCCTATCTGTATAATAAAGTAAACACAGAACTACAGATTTATAAAAAAACTATTTATGAGTGCAAATGCTTGCTAGTGAAATGGTTGAAAACCCTTAGTTATGAGAATGTTGAGATATTTTTGCAATAACGTAAAGTCTAATAGGTACAACAACCACAAACTCTTTCTTTAATCTACACCTTACAATTACAAATAATACAATTCTAACCACAGTAAAATTTATACTAATTGAATATTCGCCGCATTTATTTGTATATGTAACACGGAAGAAATACTATATATTAAATTTGACACAATGTGTATATATTTATGTGTCTGTATATGTTTCGTATTTATGTAATATATATTTATTTTAAAGACATCAACCTACTCTGTATAAATATGTAACCCAATCACTGTTTCAAAATAATAAAACTAATATAACTGCTCTAATTACCTGTACTGTACAATTTAGAAATTTGTAAATTAGATGTAGTAAACAGATATGGATGTAGAAGAGCGGAGTCTCCTAACACAGGCATTGCTATGCTTAAAAGGAGATTCCAGTCACTAATACTGTAAATCTAAACTTGAAATGAAATAAATGATTATTATTGTTATTATATAACTTTCTCCATTCGTAACTCATCCTTTTTCATTGGTTTATAATATTTATACAAGGACTATAATATTTATACAAGGGCTCTTTTCCCCTCCGCTAGTACCTGCTGCTACAAAACCATAAGTAAAACCGAAAGCATTCGTTATCTAGGTATAATTATTGACAGTAACCTATCCTTCTATCCACATATTTGTAAGTCAATGTATCCACATCATAGATTTAGTACATAGGTATCCACATATACAAAATTTATCTAACAAAATTTGTAAACTTATTTATATTTTTAAACACCTACGAGATATAGCTGACAACAAAAACTTACGAAATGTATGTCTGACAAAATTTATCTAACAAAAGTAAACTTATTTATATTTTTAAACACCTACGAGATATAGCTGACAACAAAACCTTACGAAATGTATGTCTGGCGCTGGCGCAGTCTCTTCTTACCTATTGCGTCACGTCTCGGGGTGGAGCTGCTAAAAGTAATCTCATCATCATGATCGAGTGACTGTTGGGTGAAAGTAGCATTTTCCAAAACCCGATTTTATCCTACATCTCAACTCTACATCGAAGTGTAGTGAACTTACTATCGGTTCGACAGTTGTACTTACTTCTAACTCTAATGCGGCAACACACAATTATTTAGACTGTGCTACTATAAAATTTATTTTATTAAAGAAATAATATTACGACTTCTTGTGAGGAGTAAACTAGAATAATACTAAAAATCAATACGGATATAATTATATATTTATTTTCCTTTTAGCTTGCATGTACCACTCTGGTAAAATGATATCATTGACACGAGTAACTTTGATTAATTTATTAGCATCAATATCAAATTGTATAGTTATTGGTTCAACATTTTTTAAATTGTAGTTCTTCTCAAGAGTTTTAGTTACTTCATTTTTAAAGCATAGCTGCGCAAATGTTAAGAAGTAGTCCAAAAAATCTACTGCAGTTTGAGGATCCCACAAATTCTGAAACAGCATAAAACGATAAAGGATTATATTTTGTCCTTTGCCTTGTTGCAAAATTACAAAGACTAATTTCCGGTCATTAACGGTCGGAATAAATGGCGTATTTTGGTGTCGGAGGCCAAGATCCACTTCATTTAGAGTAGTTAGCGAAATAAGTAAGTAATTTCGATTGCTGACACAAATATTGATGTCAAAAGTCAATATAGATCCCCTATTTCAAAATTCAAAAGTACAACACGACTGATACACCTGCGGATCTTGACTCCCTCCCTCTCCATCTAAACGTCTCACTCCACTCTTGCTCAGTCAGTACAATTGCCACAGCAATCAAGAATGTTCTTCAATAGATTTTTGAGTTATTTTCCTATTTTAATTTAATTTGAAATTTCTTTACTAGTCTGTCAGAGTAGCCACTTTCATTGTCCTTGTTTTGAGAGGTTCACAGATATTTGTGATGGTTAAATTGTGGGTGTGATGGCTGTCTGATCAGAACTTTGATAAGGTAAATACAATTTACATACATAATTTTGTTACTATTTTTTATATTAGCGTGTTATATAAATTTAGGTACATTACCCTGCAATATCTGACTATTTCTGTAGTGTAAAACCATTGCAATCTCTGTATAATGCCTTCATCATTCCTGTATCCCACAAGAAGACCCTTCAAGTCTGCTAAATAGCACTGACACCAGCATCTGAATAGTTTGTATTTTCTAGAACAAATAAAGTAATAAATATAAACCATGAAATGGAAATTGCCCCTAGATCTCGTGGCTTAATCATCAAGGGGATTAATATGGGATTAATTCATTCAATGCAAGGTTTGAAAATAGCTTGATCAGTTATGAATATTTTGTTACTGAACATCTGATTTTCCAAGTAATAAAGAGATGGTTAGTAATCATTTGATGGCCGATGAATTGCATTAATAATAGATATTATTGTTATAAGCATGGACCAATAACTCAAGAGGACTGCTAATCGTCATACAAGATAGCGTAGCCGGGTATTTAGTACCTATTGGTACACTAGATGTCGCGACGATTACCAAATAGCTATTTTGTAACGTTATTTTACATTGACACATTGATTCTATCAAATCTGCTTCTAGTGATAACAAACACGTCAACTAGATGGCGCTATATTTTACCTCAAAATGGATATGCACCTGGAGTCGTATACAAATACATTGTAAAAAAAAACAATCGCAACTCACAACGTTTCCATCCTCTAAATAATAACTAGAACACTACTTTGTCTATTCTAATGCCATTTAGACATATTGATAGTTTAGCTTAAAATTATTCATATTTCAATGTTACTGGGTGTAAGAAGCGAGAAAAAACAATGGCTACGGTGATTTTAGGCTGAGAACACCGAACGTGCGAAATAATATTTTTTAATTTTATTTGTAATTCCAAGAAGTATGATATCGCAGATATTGCATTGGTCCCAAAGGGTCATATCGGAACGCCACACAGTGGGCCCAAATTGATAATTCTTGGACATAGGAATAACTTGTGGAGTATCGAGCAAATTTTTCTTATGTGATATATAATAACATTCCTAACAACTTTTATTCTTGTATGATTTCTTGAAAAGTTGATAGATTCAGAGAAAAAAAAATTTTTGTATGGACAAATATACATTTTATTTTTTATCTCAAAATATACGAAAATCTAATGTGCGTCGGTTACTTACAGTATAGTTCCCATCATTTTCTATGTAGAAAAAAATAATCCGTCT